>NC_138226.1:15004657-15165494 GCF_964197995.2 Scardinius erythrophthalmus | reverse complement strand
CCTAAATTACTGCTACTACCACAACAAAAGATCCAATGAACAATCATGATATTAATGACAAAAAGGAACTTGACTATCTGAGCTTTAACTGGGTGGAGCTCAACCATATATTGGTACAATACTTACACTACACTAGTTAAAACAGAAAACTGACTAGGTGTGCTGATAATGATATAATGATTCTTTTTTTTATCCTCTCAAAACCTGGATCGGTGTACAGATTAGATTTAAGAGCCATATCAACATCAGCATCACAGCACACTACAGCAGGAAGTTTGTTCTCTCTAGACGAAAGCAGATCATTTTCCTTGCACAAGTTATGCAATAAATGTGAACGACTTGCACGTATTGCTTAGGATGTTACCGTTTTTGACTTTCAAGGAAGACCTTAATCTTCCAACAAGAATAATGTCGTTTTAGCTAATTGCATGTGCTGCACATGCATCATGCAGTTTCTGTAGCAAGCATATGAAGCATCACATGATGTATTTTATGCATTCATTGAAAATCACATTTAATCATGTGCAAAGCCCTAGTTAGATAAGCTACATGACATCCTCCAATTGAACTGTTCATTTTGCAATCAAAAATATATTGTTAATTCAAAAAACATTGTGCAATTACCTGGTCGACTAGTTTAAGAACAGCCATATCATGTGAAACAGCACATCCAAACTCCTGAAAAGACCTAGAGGTGAGGATTAATCAAATCCAGACGAGCCTGTTCGCTTTTTTCACGAGAGGATGGTGCTGCACAATGATGTGGCATCAAAAGCTTGCTTCCTGCTTTGCTGTGGATCGCACCCTCCAGGGGCCCGGGGTGATGTGACGGCCGTGTCCGGGTCTGCAGGCGCTATCTTCGGTCAGTGTGAGCAGCTGTGGCCGCTGCCTCACCACCAGCGCTCCGGCGCTCCGGGAAAGAGGAAAAGGGGAGGGAGGAAAGGATGCGAGGGCTGCTGTAAACAATCCGCATTGACAGCAATGGCAACAACAGCGATACCGATTTCAGATATTATATCCCACTCGCTTATGTCCTGCGATATGTGTCATTCGTTATAAGAAAATACAGGAAGTCAGCGTTTTTTGTATGCTTCCCCTTGCTGTTTTCGAGATCCTACTATGGCAAAGTCCTGACTTATGAATATTAATAAAGTACCGACATTGGTAACAGATTGGCTGAGAGGTAAAGTGGGCGCTGTTGAGATGGCCAATTAACAAATCCTACACCGGACTTATGAATTAACTACTGAATCATGAATATTAATTAGGATATGTGACTGGATGCTTCAGGGAAAATAGGAAGTAACGTCACCAAAACCTGATTAATATTCATTAACTATTCCGTCACCATAGTAGGTTTTGTTATTTTGTTTCTCCTCTGTATCTGATGCACAGGATTGTCAGTTCTTCCGAGGGGCCATCATCATCATCATCATCATCATCGCCTCACTGATGCCCTCGCTAGTCTGACGAACGAATGAATCATTCTAGTGAGTCTGTTCTTTTAAATGACTCGATCACAGTGAGTGATGACTCCAACGTTTACGTGAATCGTTTTAGTGAACTGTCCGAACGAACCGATTTGCTTAAGTGAATCAGTTCTCAAAGAGCAAAGTCCTCTGGTTTCATCTATCTACGCATAGAATACAGCTATCATATTTATCAGATAGGAGGCAAAGTGTCCGTGTTGGTAATAGTCAATCTAAACTGTAATTTTGGGCCTTATCCTGTTCGGTTTATATATTAATGACTGCCTTTAGTCTGTCCATGGATCTGTTAATATTCAAAAATATGCTGATGACAGTTCTTTATGTGCATGCTAAAAACAAACAACAAGCAGCAAATTATTTAACTGAGGCATTGGTCAATGTTTCTGATTGGTTGTAATTCATATTTACATCTGAATATAAGCAAAACTGTTTGTATGTTCTTTTCACAAAGATGTACAGTGATTCCTCATCCTGATGTATTTGGAGAAAAGTTTAATGTCATTCCTGATTTCAAATACTTAGGAGTAATTTTAGATTGTCAGCTTGTCTTTTCAAAGGCATGCTAAAAAGGTAGCCAATATTATTCAATTTAATTTGGCCAACTTGAGGCATATAAGACCATATTTAACAACAGAGGCAGCAAAACATTTTATGCAATCTATGGTATTTTCTCATATTACATATTGCTTTTGTAGGTCTCAAGCAAGCACAACCATTTTAAAATCAATTGAATCTCTTTACAAACAGACACTTAGAACATTTGATAGGAAGACTAATAGAAGTCAGTTTATAATGCAAAAGGATACTAATGGCAGAGCAACCATAGCAATTACTAGAGGAGACTGTGTTGCACAGTTTAGGCGTACAACTTTCGGACGATCAGTCTTTTCAGTTAGAGCCATTCATTATTGGAATACTCTACCAACTGAGTTAAGGGGTAGTACAAACTGTTCAACATTAACTTTTAAATGAAAGAAATGGCTAAAAGCAAATCAAATTTGTAATCATGTGTAAATTATTATTTTTATGATACTGCCATTATTATCCCTAGCAGTGTTACTGTATTTAATTTGATATTGTTTCTATATTTATGGTTAATTTGGATTTGTATATGCGATAACCTACCAATCTTGTGTTTGACTGTTGATTAATGAGCACTGTACCTATTAAAGAAAAATGAAATAATAATTATATATATATATATATATATATGAAATTCAATTTGTTGTTAGTGATTAAAAACACAAATTACATTTTAAGGTGCCCGACTTTCAGGAAGTTTGTAATTGTCATTGAACCTTTTGATATTCACTTAAAAGATGAACACTCGTGTGATAAAACTTAAAAACTTTTTTTGATGCTGTTCTGTTTGTCTCATTACCTATGCAGTTAATAAATGACTGCACTACATTCTTCAAGGAATGAAAAACAGGAACTTGCCCACAATGTCACTGGAAGCAAATATCAGTGTTTGTTTGTGCTCTGCTGGATGACATCACCTAACAGACTCCATGTGTTACAGACTGATACAGAGGCTATATTTAAAGAGGCATGAGAGTTTGGCCTGACAGGTCAGGAGACCACAGGAAGTAGCTGTTGCTTGCAGAACCGTTTTTACACAGGAGTGTCTGGTGAAATTAAATTATTTCCTAAAACATTTTAATATTTAATGAAAACTAAGATCAAACATTCCAAAACTAGTTTTGGAATGAACATGCAGTCTTCCAGGTAAAGACATAAGTTTCTGATCCAAAACATTCTTTTATTTTAACTTAGCAGCCAAGGACCATTGATCAAGAAAAAGGTTAAAGAGAATGTTTTCAGTCAAGATCAGCTCAAACATAGTGCAGTCCATGATGAAGCCCATTGTTTACAATTTCATGGAAAAGAGCAGATGTTATCAGAAAGAATTCTCTACTCGAGCATAGCCTCACATTGTTTCAGACTGAGAAACTCCAGGACCCTCATGTTTGTGCAGAACCACAAATGACAATCTTCTCTCCATGTCTGCTGTTATGTCTAAGTTAGAATGTGGGAAATAATCAAACAAAACCTCATATAATTGATGTATTTAACCAAGATCCTTCCACAAGGAAATGGGAAAATAAAAAGTGTAAAAAAAGGTAAGCTTTTATTAAACATGATTTAGGTTTAAAATGTCTTAACTACAGGTAAAAGCTAGAAATATTCCTTGATCAAAGGTCTTTGTTCACACTGCAGTCCAATCTGATTTGATTTTCAAATTCAAATGTTAGTAATGACTTTCCCAGTTGAAATCTTGCAAGTGATGAAACTTAGTTCAGACAACATTTCAAAGAATTTTAAACAAAAAACAAATCAAATCAGGATTTAATTTGGTTGCGCTAACCCATTAAAAACATCACAGAGGAGCTCAATCACTTTTAATACACAAACGTTTATTCAGCCAAACTAAGCAACATTATAATAAGAACAGATGTGACTGAGCAAGAGTGAACTTGACAGACCAGCACAAGTCTCAAGTTAAAAGACATGAATCACATTCCTCAGAAACTCTGCTACTACCTTTAATTTCACTGTGCTTGGTGACACGCCGTAAAAACAGAAACGTCTAATCCAAAGATCTAAAAGCGACACGTTTGACAGATTCTTTTTTTCGACATTTTTCTGTTCTTTAATAAGAAATAAATTTTAGACCACAGAATCTGTGGTACTGGTTTCAATCTACCAGAGAACATAAAAAAACGGACCAAGTCCTATAAACCATGAAATAGACAGATATAGGAGGAGAGAGTGCACATGTAAGGGTAGACATATTCACAGGAAGTAATCCAGCTCGTAGCGAACGAATGAGTTCTTCTCATCGTTGAAGACAAGAGGATAATGTGCGATCAGTGCGTCCTGGGAGCCGATATAGATGGAGTTGTAGATCTTCCAGTATACGTCACGCACTTTACGAGCAGGATGGAACAAACCCTATTGAGGGAGAAAAACCATTGCGCCATTAGACAAGTCTTCATAACTCAATGGAAAAACTATTACATGAATACCAAACAAATGTGCAGATTCCACGTACCTGTAAGCAATACTGCAGCATGCGGCAGGGACCAATCGCCACCCGCAGACCCTCGAGGGCCCCCATTACAGCTTGGATCACATGAGGAGACGTTTCAAAGACATTGGGCCAAACATAGTTGAGCAAATGATTGAGAGAATCTTCACAGCCAAAGCCATAAACTCCCAGAGACATATGCTGCACCACAGCACTGGCTGTTTGCCTGTGTACGAGATCCCTGCGACCGAGAGCAGAAATACAGGAGGTTAGAGTACTATTGAGAGCAATCTGCATGCAACTGTCTTGTGAAAGAAATAATCTACTTCCTTACCTATCCATCAGAGCATCCTCCAACAGAGGTGTGACAGCATAGATATAATCTTTGCCCATTTCACCAATGTACTCAAACAGGAAAGACAGAGACTTTAGGACACCGTTCTGAACATTAAGCTCAGGAACACGGTACTCATTCATCAATGCAGGAAGCACGGTGAATGGCGAACACGTCTCAGCCACGATAGCAATGGCTACTGTTGTGCACACACGGTTTTGACGCTCCTGCACCTTCAGATTGTTGAGCAGCGTGGCCAGCACATCATGAGGACTAGAGAATTAAGAACAGGACAAATTAAAATCAGACATTTTCATCCATGTAATGACAGATTCTGCATTATCAGAGAAGGATTTTACCCAATGGCCTTGGCGATGTAGCCGAAAGTGTTGACAGTAGCTCTACGGATGGCCTTCTTGTGGGCTTTCAACAACTCCAACAATTCAAAACAGATACGCATCCATTCCCTGGCAGACACGTACTCCGCACCCCTGGAATGGATAAGATGCGTTTAGGAGGCATTATTGACATTTTTCAAAAGTTCTTAAATTCTGTGAAGACCTATAGGACTGACCTGTCAGCGATTCTGCCCACTAGATCAATGCAGTTCTCCTGCACCTTCTCATGTCTGTTCTTCAAGATGGGAGTCAAACGTGGAAGCAGGTCTTTGATAGGTGGTGTCATCTTGTGCATACCTGAGAACAAGACATTTAAACATTTATTCAAAGTCAAAAGAACGCAAAGTAGAAACAATATTCAAATTTATTAAACGTTGATTAAAACAAAATGTGATGCACCAAAATAACTTCAACCAAATCTGAATTAAAGTTTCCATTTAGCCAAAAACCAATACCAATTTGTTTTAGACATTTGGGTAACTGAACTTGGTATTCTGTTCAGGATATTGTGTTTTCAGTTAATGAATTAAGAGTAAAGTTCCTCTGTGACAAGATGCCTCTCGATGTTTCAGTTGAACACATTTTAAATACTGCTACAGTCACGGTGAAGTGCATCCACAATGCTGACATGTTTAACTGTTGTAGCTTATCCACATTATGTGCACAAAATAGATGCTGAAAGTCAAAAAGCACCATCAGAAAGTGCACTAATTAATCATTACTCTTTGGGTCAATGATATCGGCCCCTCAAAATGATTTGTGATTTTTGCTGCTCTGGATGAATATTGTGCACATCACTAAAAACAAACATTGTGATCAAAGTTTAATCATTTGGATTAACGCATAACTGCTAGCAAGAACAACTCAAAGTGCTTTTGCTGACACTCACCAATGACATTGACGATAGCTTTAAGGGCTCCAAGAATGCTACCCAGCACTTCTGGGTATTCTTCTCCCAGATACTCATACAACACCACACCCAAATGGCCCATGAGCTTTTCCTAAAGGGAAATGTCAGAGCAGGATATATATTATTAAGCACGATAAGTAGTTTCATTTAACCAGTACAAGTATTTTCACATCTATAAATGAACATAAGGGCTTCCCTCACCTCTTGGCATGTCTTCATGACCACCGCTGTGCGAGAAATTAGGTCAGCAGCCTGTTGACGGACTTTGGCGGATTTGTTGTTGAGACGCCACAGCACTGTACCGCAGATCTGAGGCAAGTATGGTTTAACTCTCTTACCCAGAGCATTCACCACTGTACCGAAGCCATTCAGCATCACAGAGTCCTGGAGATACAGGCAAAATTACAAGTATTATAACTATATAAATTAGAAGATTAACGGAGCAGGATTGTTTAACTGCAGCAAAGTCTGAAACTCACCTCAGTGGTCTGTTCCTGAAAGGCGTACAGGATACCGTCAATAAGTTGCTCCTCCAGTTTATGATCGATGTCAGCAGCACCAAGGTTGCCCATGATTTTCTCAATGGTCTCCATCACCATCTTTCTGTACTGTTCAGCTTCATCCTTCAAGTCATCCACGATACGGGAGATAATCTCAGCTGCGCCTACCTTATTGGCCAGCTCCACTGTAGTGTCCACTAACTGTAAAGTGGATAAAAAGACAAATAAAGTTAAATGTGTATTGATCATGGTTAGTTGCTCCTAATTAGGTGTTGATCTCACAAACCTGTCTGTAGTTGCGCCTATCCAACGCCATTCGGTGCTGCCAGAAATGTTTAAAGAATGGGGGCAAGATCTCTGTTTTAATGTAATTGGCTTCCACACCATCAGTGCCACAGCACTGCTTCACCACCTACAATATATAAGAAAAAAGGTTAGCTTAAAATGTCCAGAAAGATCATGTTTTTAATACTTCTGAACCTTTTTTTCCTGACGCACCTTGAGGACAATCTTCTTCATCTCCTCGTCAGGAGACTGGAACTCTCGGATGAGGATAAGCATCACTTCTCTGGTGTAATAGTTGGCATATTCAGCATCCATAAGAGGAATCAAGTATCCAATAGCTTTCAAGAAAGCAGCAAGACCCTGAGAAGACAAATAATAGTGTTGAAAACATTTACTAAAAATAATCCTTGTTTCAACCCAAAAACTAAGTTTGAAAGCAAACTTACGGTACAAAAAAAACTAAATTACTTAAATTTACCATTGATCAAAATACATGCTCACCTTGCCTCTGTGTTGCCTGATACCTTTCCAAAGAGGTTTCAGCACAGAATCAAAGGACTCGATACCGTACGGCGTAGCAGCTTCAGCCAGGGCAGCGATAGCCAGAGCACTGATGGTTCGTACTTTCTGCTGCTCATCCACGAGACCTGAGGGAAACAACGGATTGAGACTGGCCCATATAGCAGACAATGTTAAAGAATTTTGGTACACCCACGGACAGACTTCACCACAAGGCCATACTAACCATGCTCGATAATCTCCACCAAGCTGCGGAGATGGGGCAGGATAGCACAGCCCATGAGAATAGCGATCTGCTGTACGATCTTGATGCCTGTGTGACGAGCCTGCCAGGATTTCTTGCTCTTGCAAACAGCCTTGAGGAAAGGCAGGAGAGATGGAATGCCCAGGGCAGACGCCACGACGGCAAAAGCACGAGCTGTCGTATTTCTCACATACTCGTCCATGTTGTCAATGTCAGGCCTCATGGTGGAGATCATGGTGGCCAGACCGGCAGCCTGTGAAAGAAATGTAGATTTGATTAAATCATTAAATCAAGATATGTTAATCAACCAGAGATGATATTTGCTATTTGAAGTCAACCATCTTACCTTTGCCAAGTTGGAGATGATCTCTCTACCCTCTACTCTAGCATAGTAATCTTCATCAATCAGCAAAGGCTCAATCACCACAAGAATCTGCAAGAACATCCAGGTACGTTAGAAAAAAAGTGAAAAGGAATACATTTATCCTCTCATATTTTAAAATTGATGCTTACAGGTAACTCAGACTTACCTTGTGGACATATGGTCGAACCAAGTCGTCAAGTTTGTAGAGAATACGATCGATGACTTTCACCAACAGATGACGCTCTTGGTCCTCCAGTGTAGGAGACATCAGCAGTGGCAGGATCTGGTTAAATAGGGGTCCTGCACCAAACTCTCTGGCCTTATCTGTGATTTGACGAAGAGCAGCCTGAAATGAGAATGCTGGTTAGAGATCATATTTGAAAAATTACATTACAGTCCACCAAGTTTGAGAAAGTTTACTAACCTTTCTCATGGGAGGTGTTCCATTCTTGATCTTCAGAAGAAGCTTCATGATCTTGCGCTCCTTCTGTTCTTCTGGACTGAGGGTGGACTCATCAACTTCAACCTGCAAACAGAGATGGGATAATCAGTCAAAAAAATAAAGTAATATTTTTTTATAATATTTAATTTGTTTTTATTACTACTATTTTTACTTAAATTAATACTAAACTTAATTAATAATAAAAACATTACGACATTTTTAAAAATATCCCAATATTGTACAGGAGATATCCCTGGTGCACATGTGACTCACCAGCAGTTTGTCAAAGTACTGGATGTCATCTGGCTTGAGGAAAGGCAGGTTTCCAGAGGGCTGGTCATTGACTTGTTTCATAGATCTGTCCTCTGTTTGCATATGGAAGCCAGTCATTCCTCCGATGGGGGTGGGAGTGGCAGCTAACTTGCGTGCAGGGGTGCGGATGGGCACATAGCCTGCTGGTGGGGGCAGTACCTGGAAGAATTGGCAAATGAAAATCAGGAATGTCAATAAATTAATTTTTAGACAGAAACAAAAAGTGTCCTGTATATGTTAATATAATTACATACTTTGTATCCTTCTGGAAACATGGCATCAAGTTCATCATCAGTCAATGGGCGGTTCCTCTCATCAATCTCTCGCTCCCAGCGCCAAGCCTGCAGCTGTTCTGGGGTCATGCTCATCAGGTGACCTGCAAACATAGAAAACTTTACAGCAACATCCACAAATTGGTGCAGAAATCATCATTACATTCAACAACAATAGAAATAAACAACAGCATTTGTCCAGTACCTGGAGTGGGCGTGGCCATATTCATGGCAGGTGTTCCCAGAGGGGTTTTTCCAGGGGTAAGCAGAGGAGTTGAAGAGCCCATCTGACTGGCTGGTGTTTCATCCCATCTTGACTTCCTCTTGCTTGCACCCGGGGTGGGTGTCTCACCCACTGACTCATCTCCTCTATCTGTACGTGGAGTCTCAGCCCAGCCACTGCCATGACCAGGTGTCTCTGAAACACAGAATAAAACAACTTAAAATCACTCTGCTTTACATCTACTATTAGAAAATACAAAAAAAATGGACAAAATAAAAGACCTCTCTCAGTCTTTGGTGTCTCATCCCAGCGGTTCTTGCGCACACTGGAAGAGGCGCCTCCATGTCCGGGAGTAGCATGTCCGGGAGTGTCTCGACCAGGAGTGGCAGCTCCGGCTGGGGTGTGACTCGGTGTGGGCTCCCACATACGGGTGCTCGGGGTGGCTCCTGGGGTCTCGCTACCTTTGGCACGGCCAGGTGTCTCGTCCCAACGACTGTTGGAAGGCGTGTGTCCCGGTGTATGTCCGGGTGTCTGGGTACAGAGAAGATCATGATTAGAAATATTCCTGGGTAAGAGGCCTTGTGCTAATGTTTTTTAGGCTGCAACAACTAATTGATAAAACCCATAAATCGATAATGAAAAACAAAAACAAAATTACAAATTTAATTTAATCATGTCTGCATGCTGTGCACAAAAAAACATCCACCACTCACATATTACAGTAGTGAATAATGCATTTGTATGTACACAACACATCTGAAATACAGTGAAGGAAACAGTGCTGTGGGAAAAGTGCATGAACCAAGTTACCCAAATATGAGAATGCTTTATATTATGTGCTTTAAACTCGTAAACATATGTTTTACAGACTGATTGCAATACGTTGCAGCCCTGATATTGTTAGAAATAACAGACTCACGTCAGAAGACCCATCTGCCTGGTCCCAACTGGACACTTTTTTGGGTGTGGAGTTGCTGGGGGTTTGGTCGGCTGTCTGGTCCCAGCGACGTTTGCGTTTGGCCACAGCAGCCTGAGCAGCAGCAGAGCCGTTCACTGCTTTCAGCTCTCCAGATTTTGCTTTCTCTACCATCTGCAGCCTGATCTCTCTCTGGAGAAAGTAACATGAAAGGTTTTAGTCAAAGGAAAATGTCTCAATTTAACTTAAGGTTCTTATGAATTTTTTCAATCAGCAACATCTTATAAACCAGCGTTTCACTAGAAGACAAGCACACGGACGTAGAGAAACATTCACCTCTTCTTTGGACAGATGCTGCTCCTTCATAACATCCATGTACGTCCTGACCTGCATCTTGGGGTCCGGTGTTTTGCCCCCTATGCGAAAGAGCACCAACAAGATGCGAGACCGTCAGTCAAGTGAGTCTCAAAACCAGTGTTTTCACACACAAAGCACTACAGTCAACTGTCCCTGAATAGATGGCCTTAATGTTTAAATTACTGTCCTCTCATAACACAAAACAACCCTAGACAATAAAAGCTAAGCACTCTTTACAGTCATACATTAAGAACAGGCAGGTACAAAGAGGTTTCTGTTGCTTTTAAGAGGAGATAAGGAGAGGATATAGCCATCACTGATGCAGGGTCCTGGGCTGCGCTCTCCAGAATACGTACACTTTCAGTGCCAAGGGTCCCTCTGCAGTCAGACTTCAACCGGCAGAAAAGAAGCCTAGAAAATTTCTCTTTACCATTAGTAACACTTTGGAAAAGGGTTTGAACTCACACACACAATTGCATACCACCTGTTCTGTTCTTGTCACTCATTTATAAACAAAAAAGGGAAAAAAACCTTGTAGTATTCCAAAACCGACTTCTAAAATAATTTATTTTACTATACGTGTTGCAGCCAGAGACACTGAACACTTTGGGGAATTCTAATCAAATCTTTAAAAAATAAATCAGAAACAAATTAAGGACTTAAAATGCACACTTGTGTGCATAATTGTGCATCTGGTTTCATTAAAAAAAATAAAGCTATGATGAATTGGTTTTTAAAAAAGTTGAAATGAGAAGGGAGGACATGAAGTTGAGAAAATTGTCCTTGATGAGGCTTTAAAAATGACATAACTTCATAAAAGAAAAAAAAAAAGAGGTTTTGTGAAACCATGGTGGATTCCCCTTAAAGGCCCTCTGGCCTCACACCAAAGCAAAACTACCAACTATGGTCTTGATTTATCTGATAAACACGCTTCTTTTTGTTGACCATAACCTACACAGGACGAGTTGCTGCACCCTTAAGAGAGTGCAGACAGGACTGGCATAGCAGTACTGCTGTAGGAGAGAAATTAAGGACAGTTAGTATGGGCCTGTGGAATCTTGGTACACAGATTCTTCAATAGATATATCTCTATTTTATGATAATAAAATAGAAATATATTTACACAACAGTTTTGTAAAGCTTCCTTTATCTGGGACTACATGCAAGATGATCCAGAATCAATTCCCTCCTATAATCTGATCCTGAATGTTGCCGTTTTGAGAGTGTGTAGCTTGCTAATTTGTAACAGTATGAGCACCCACAGGCCATAGGTTTAAATATTCTAAATTAGCTGGAAAACATTTCATTGGATGTTCAGTTTGGCTTTTTAACACTACAACCGGTAAACAGTTAATTTTAAAGTTTTTCCACAGGTGGCTCAAGTTTATTTAGAGTTCCACTCTTGTTTGGAAAAAAAAAAAAATTACACAGAAAAAAACTGACTTTGACACATCAGGGGTTTCTAGCAAACATTCCATTGGGCAAATATCTAGAATATATTATTAAGGAACAAGAGAAAGCGGAAAAGAAAACTGTAACTGCACAACCACAGTATGCTGCAGCCTCTTGTAATAATAAACTTTTTACTTGTACTTCAAAGTGTCTTTGTTGGAGGTGCCTGACTATTATATTGCCTGTTTCACACAAAAAAATACATTAACCCTTCGAACAACACACCTACCTGCAACCTATGCCTTGATGGGACAGATGACACCACCCAACCAACTGTCCCCCAAAACCTTTGCTGCCCAACTCATTTATAGCCATTAATCCATCATAATTAATTCTCAATGCATTCCATTAAATGATCTGTGTCTTCCTGAGACAGTCTTACAGGTCAGTTGAGTCCAGGGAGCAAGCTGTTGGGTGGTGTTCGAAGGGTTAAGCAGCAAAAAGACCAGTCTGGACCGGAACTTCATGGGCAGAGTAAATACTGATCGGCATGGACAGATAAATTAAACAGAGGAGAACGATGGTGTGAAATTTACCATCAGCAAATGGGTCGTGGCGCTCTGGGGAGATGATCATCTTTTGTCTGCGTTTCTTGTACTCGTCCTCACGGTCCGAAATCTTCTGTGGTCTGTGTTCAGCAAAGGGATCATACTGCAGGGTGGGCAAAACAGAGAATATTGTATAATCACAGTTTTCTTCTATATCCTACAACAAATGCATTTGGGAAATACATAACGTGACGTTTTATTGAAAACTTCACAAAACTAAACAAAAAGAATATTGGAACTTGAAAATGGAAAATCTGTCCATTACCTGCTCATCTGACTGAGGAATGGAATTGAGTATTGCAACCGGTGCATGATAACCTGGTTTCTTCTGTCCAAGCAGACTAGTGGAAGAATCTTCATCATCATCCTGAAATAAAAAAAATCATAGGGATCAGAAACACCACCATGCAGTACTTACACATTCTGACATGGGTTCTTTTAAAACAACTAAAAGCATTTTGTCATCGCTTACTTCTTCCTGCTCGTTGGCAGCAATTGAAGTCACATATCCGGCAAAACGGCTGTCACTGCCTCCGTAGATCTCCTGGTCATAATATCCAGTGGAATCAAGCCCGACACCCTGGTCAGCTCCCTCTGCCAGGGCGGCTTTCATCCCCTGGATTTCCAGGATCTGAGCCTCTATGTCTAAGAAAAAAACAGAAATAAAAACAGATCAGCACCCAAAAATACCTACAAACTGCTTACAACTATATATAACCATCAAGAGAGACATAATTTCTTTGATATATATATATATATATATATATATATATATATATATATATATAGAGAGAGAGAGAGAGAGAGAGAGAGAGAGAGAGAGAGATAGAGAGAGATGCATACACACTTAGCAATCTTGTAATATAGACAAGAGTGCGTAAACATGTATATTGTGTTGTTCATTTTACATAATATAAGATCCATGCGTTTTACATAAGCGCAGTACATTACTGGACAGTGAATACAACTCATATTTCTACGAAGTGCTAGAAATAACCACACTCAATTAAAACCTCTATGAAGAGATTAGATAATGGGACAAGTTTTGTTCTGTGTTTGCAACGCCATTTTGGTTTCAGTACATCGGTGTTTAACCAGTACATTTTAACATTTACACAATAAAGGCAAATAGCATAATAGGCAATACGCATTTCTGCAAATGAATGTTAGAATTAACTCTGCAATAAACCACGATACAAATCTCCAGATGGAGGATTAGTTGATATGTCTCATGTGCGCCACGGCCAGGTTTAAATCAACGATCAGACGCCATATTCTATTCACCGCCTCACACAGGTCTAATTCGGCTTAATTATCGCTAATTCCACTTCTTGAGACTAGAAATAGCACCCCAAATACAATCCATGTGTATGAACAACAAAATGCGATATATTCATAAGAAAAAATTGAACAAATTTACCGTCGTGTGTTTTGGCGATCTGCGCCATTTTCGAGCTGTTGTGTGCGCCTCAGTACCGGAAGGCCTTTGACTGCACATCCGACTCTGCGGTCACAAGAACGCGCATGCGCAGAGCACGAGCACTAGACGTCATCACAGCTGGCAAATGTCAACAAGAACCCCCCGCTCTGCTTGAGAAATGTAGCCATAGTGTAGATTTTGGGAGATTTCTTTGTGCGTACATTTTAGACTCTAAGATATAGATTATCAAGATAAAGTGCAATGAAGCTATTTATAATAACACACCTTAATTGATGAAATACTTATGTGGCAAAGACCACACTTTATTCCGAGGAATGTCATCAGGACATGCAACTTTTGATCTCTTTCTAAAAATAGCCGTTCTAAAAAGCTTTTAGAAACTTATTCTAAACAAAAGGATTATATAAAATGCATGTATTGTTTCAAATTGATATGTTACACAACCATCAAATGAGGCAGAGATCCAACTACAGTTTGAAAAAGCATTATTTAGAATAAAGAATAGCGTCCATTTCCATAGAAAATCGTGTGGAGTAACGTTAACTGGAATTTGAAAAACTGAATAATATAACAAATATAAAAATTTAGCATTTACTGATATAAACCAAATAATGGCATTAGTCTGGATCTGGAAGAAATACATAATATACAATATACATTTATTTTAAATATTCTACTTATTCTAAATTAATAAAGGTGAGGTCAGAGATCAACCGCCAGGCAATGACCATTTTCTTATCAAAATTTGATAGCTTAAAGGGAAATTTAGAGATAAACTACTTTGGAAAATAATACATCATTGGAAAAAGTGTTCCAAATTGGATCAGGGCTAACTTATATTGTATCAATTTCATTGATGTATGACAAGCAGTCTAAGTCAATGTAGTTCAGTAGTATTTTTATAACAGCTATAATACGGGACAGACATGAGGGGTGAATACAGGTTGAATTGGGACACTTTTTCCAAGTCATCTCAATGGCAAAAAAGTGTCCCAATAAAATCACTCTGAATTCACCCCTATGCATTTTAAATTAAAGGCATTTTTCCTCAAATGTATTCGTTTAAACGTATTCGTCTTTTTAAAACTTATTAGTGATTTTACATTGTGTCCTCAAACAAATTTAGCTGTAACCTTTACTAACTATGCACTGTAGGTCGCGCAGTCTGGGCAACCCAATCCTGCATCCCGTGACAATTCTGCGCACGCAAACCCTCTGCACAATTAAAATACTGACGTCAGTAGTTTCACTATGTGACGGACGGAAAACTCAACCAATCCGAATTCAAGAAAAACAGCTTCAGCCAATGAGATCCCAGGGAGGGTGTCTGAGAAGGCTGGTCTTCGAGACGGGAAAAAAAGATTTCTCGACGGGAGGAGGCGAAAAAGAGGTGAAGTGAAGATGGCGAGAGGCTCCCGGTGTTTGAGGAGAGCGGTGGCGGAATGTATCAGAAACTTACCTTCCACAACCAGTCGAGAAACACCGGGCAGGAATGGAGTGAGGTAAATAACGACGGTTTAGTGTTTCGAACGGCCTGTGTGCGGTTATGTGAAGATCGAAGTGACTATTGAAATAACTCGCGAGCTGCTGACGATAGTTGGACGGTTAGTTTCGCTCTTACAAGCGGATACAATTTAAGGCCAACTTGACATTTGTGTTAATAAAACCTTTATGTATTGTCCAACAATGTATTCATGCATTTGACGTACTCAAATAAATGTGTAAAAACCACACTAACTTTAGGAGGAAGGGTGGGAGGGAGTCACATATCTGGTTGCCAGATAAGTGACAGCGGCAAGGTTAAGATATTATGTAATTGACCAGGTGTATCTAACAAGAGCTTTTCTCATTTTGGAATAAATGATTATCAACTGCATGCAGCGGGTGTTTATTCGAGTGTATTTATTTTATTAATATAGCTTCAAGTTCAGATGCAGCCAAATGCTTTTAAGGGGAAACAACAAAAAGTGTGATTTTTTTTTTGGGGGGGGGGGGGGAATCTGGTCACCAGCTGCATACAGTTAGTGTTAGTTAAGATTTAATTATTATACAATATAGCAGCATATCAGATGCAATCACTTTTTTTTTTTTATTGGGGAAATAAACTTTTGGCAACCCACCATGTAACTAAATATATAGTGCAACAATGATTTAATTAGTAATTCTTTCCGGACACCTTTGCAGGTTTACAGAATTCTGCAGAATATGTGACGTCACAATTTGGCCAGGGACGTTGTGTACCCATACCAACTGCTGGGCAGCTTAGTGCCATAACTGCTTGGCATAAGGCCATCTGAAGTTTCTGCTCTGTCAATATCTGCTGTCACAGTTACGCATTGCTTGACAGCTCTCGGCAGCACTTGCGCCGACATGAATGAATTTGGGTGCCGGTCTCTCCATTGAGGAGATATTGTGCCTTTTTTAGAGCAAAGTCCCATCCCCTTGCGTTTCAGATATGTGTACGTGATTGATCTGGCGTACATCGGACACATCTTAATGGAATGGGTTGTTACTACTGCCCTTGACTTGGTTATAGTGGTCAGTGATCTCTTGTGATTTATGTCTTGACATTCCTTTAACCATGCTCCCAGTCCCATGGTGTGAATGCACAACTCCAAAAGGTTTTATAGTTAATGATGAACAGTTTGAATCAAGAAGTACACTTTTTTTTTCTTCTTTTTTTTCTAGTACACAACTGCTTTATGCAGCTTGTATTGAGAATTGCTTGTGTGGTCTAATTTGTAAGGCTGGTAGCATCACAGTTGGCATTTTTAAGCCCCTCATTAACATTTCAGAAGCTTGCCATTCAAAGTCTTTGTAAATTAAATTATCCAGTGCATAACAATTAAAACAATACCGGAATCTCTTAAATGCTAAATTTTTACACACAATTGCATACAAAATTTGCATAAATAAGTCATGATAGAGCATTGTACGTAAACTCTGTGCAACCTCATCTAGGCTACACGTACTTGTCACATGCCGTTTGCATTTTGGAAAGGTTGTTGACAGCTGTTTACCATTTTTTTTGTACATTTTAGTTACAAAAGTAACAACAAAGAGTCCATAATTGTAATTTATTAACAATTATTCAGGTGTTTGCTAGGGATACCTCAAGTAAATTAGTAATGCTGAGATGGACATCACTGAAAGTGTTTCAGTGTGTTTATTCAATTAAGGATTCATCAGCCCTTTAGCTCATAAGTTAGTGAATCTTGAAATGATTTTTTTAAAAGAGCTGGCTTCTGAGAGTTGTTTTATGAATTGGACTACATTGGTTGTGCTATAAGTATGCGTGCGGCCCACAAGGACAACTCAATTTTAGAGTAGTTATTGGGATTTCGCATATTATTGTGATTAGATTAAAGATAACGAGCAACTGTTTTCACTATTCTTAATTCTTGATTGAGAGTCCAAATCTTGTTAATTGCAAACAGCTATCTATGTTGCTCATACGTTCTCTCCACTCTTATCTGACTCAGGAGTCGTCTGCTATCTTGACACATCCAACAAACAGATAGTCCCTGAATTATCACGCTAACAAAGTCTGTGTATAGGTACTGAGTATGATTTTGCTGAATGACACACTTTCACCCTGTTTTGTCAACAGATATCTGTCTTCATGTGGAATTCTGATGACCAGAGTGCCTCCCCTCTTCAGGGCTGTGTCAGGTCGTACTGTGGTGGCTCCTGCCAGGAGCTTCTTCAACTTCTCAGAGTCCTTCAACAAGAGGAAGGAGTACTCTGAAAGACGTATTATTGGGTATGTTCCCAACCAAGTTTGATATGGTGCATGATCTGTTGCTATTTTTTATTGAGGTCCGTGATTACGTTAGCCCCAGTGTTCCTGCAAAGATTGTTTATGTAACAGGGCATGGGAATATTTATTGTGTCAGCTTTCTAGGTATCTGGGGTTATTGGAGTATGGATCTGTTCTGGTTATCTCACGTCATCACAAGTTACTTAGGAACCGCTTCTGACAACCGATGCCTGACATTTTAGAGCAGAGGATCAGCTGTCCTGCAGAATAGTGCCCCAGCACTAATGCAGCACATGAACACATACTTAATTTGAAGAAGAACTTGTCTGCAGCGTATGACACAGGACAGGACACACTACATCCGCCATGTTGGCATCCTCCTTTGACCCATGTGCTCTTTGACCTATGACATACTAACAATAACCTAAACAATTCACTTCAGTGTTACTCATACTTGAAAAGAGACACCTAGCTCACAAGCCCCCCTCAGACTTACATTTCAGATTCAGATTAGATCTATCTACCTTCCCATGACCAGTCTAGATTCAGACTAGATTCTACAGGAAGGTGGTTCTCCTGAGACATACTATTGGTATCCAGAAAGCTGTAAGGAGTGAGCCATGAGAATCACCATTGTACCCTTGCATTGAACCATACATTGCTTCAGGGCAAGTCAATGTAATAAATCTACCATTAGTAGCTTTGGATAAAAGCATGTGCTAAATGATTATGTGAATATCCAGGAACAAAACTGAGCACCTGTGTTGTAAGAGCGTTTTAAAAAGAATCATATTGGTCGGATTGTGGCTTACAAGCAAATGGTGTGGGACTTGAGTTATTTCTCTGAACATTTTATTTGATCTTTCATCTTTAACTTGAAGGTAAGCTTCAAACCTAAGATGTCCCCACTTTTACCTCTGATGGACCCTGTGTACAAAAAAGTGACTGTAAACAAACAGTGTTTGACCTTTCTTCTGTCTTGATTCCATTCTGCAGTGACGTTCAGCATGACTCAATCCCACACTGATATGTGCCTCAATATCTGATTGGTTGTCTGAATCGACCATCAGAAACAAGTTTCAGTGACGGCACTAAATCCATCTTCGTCTTTAGCAACAACCTTTTGTTTGGGTCACACCTATATGGTGATGAGTTATATTTAAATCATACAATCTCCTTTGCAGTGAGGTTATGAGCTGCCATGCCGATATTGTAAGATTTATAGGAAAGGTCATCGCACTCTTCAGACTATAACTGTAGATTCTGTGGTGTGACGTAATGACTAAAGGAGCTCAGGGCGGGTAATCAGACAGTTTATGAGCTATCACCATTGTGACCTTGAGCACTTAACCCTGGATTACTCCACTGTATTCGGTGTACTGTAAGTCACTTTGAGTTAAAGTGTCTGCCAAATTACGTAGAAAGAGATCTACCAAAATAAAAGCAAATCAATTGGTGTAATTTACACAGAGCATTATTGTATTATCTTGGCTAACTGTCTTTTCTATGGCATGTAGGTACTCAATGCAGGAAATGTATGAAGTTGTGGCCAAGGTAGAAGATTACCTGCTGTTCGTGCCCTGGTGCAAGCGTTCAGACGTCGTATTCCGCCGCACGGGATTTTGCAAGGCCAAGCTGACTGTGGGCTTCCCTCCTGTGGTAGAAAACTACACCTCTCTCATTACTACAGTCCGCCCTCATTTGGTGAAGGTATGTACATCTTCGTTTTTCTTTAATATAGATCTATTGTATGAATTAATGGCAGTGATTTAGTGGCATATACAGTGTTATCAGACTTTGTTAATCAAGTGTGTGAGCTTCAAGTCATTTCTGACTTCTTCTGCTCTCAAGGCATCTTGCTCTGATGGAAAACTTTTCAATAGCCTTGAGACGGTGTGGCGCTTCAGTCCTGGTCTTCCTGGCTACCCCCGAACATGCACCCTTGACTTTGCTGTGAGTATTACCAACAGAAACTGGTTTATCGTCCTCAGGTTAAGCTGCACTTTTTGTTGTTGAATGTTTTTGAAACTGAAGTTCTCTCAGCATATGTAGATAAAACAGAAGAATATAACTAAACCTTTTTAGCAGTCTTAATGTTAAAGATTACATAAACACTAAATATACTTAAGTCTGAAGTATATTTAGGGGATTTTGCAAAGACTGCTGTTTTATCATTGCTCATACTTAAAGGAATATTTAAGAAATGAAAGTTGTGTCGTCATTTATTCATCCACATGTCATCCCAAGCCCTTAAGTCTATTGAATATTGAAAGTTTGTTAAACCAAAACACTTCAGACACTGTTGCTTTATGTGATGATCATATTTACTTTCGGACTTTTTTCACATACAAACTGTGATCAACACATACATGAAGCTTATCAAATATGGTAAACAGAACTGGTTCTTGTGTGTCAAGCAAGTACATTTCAGCTTGCTCAAGAAGTCCCATTCTCCTTCTCTTGTATTTCAGAAAAGTCTTAAAATAAAGAGTTTCGGACCTTGAACCAGCTTTGAGATGAGTTATAACATTTATGAATTACAACATTTGATAACATTTGATTCAAACCAGGAATTGAAAATCAGTGGGGAAAAAAGATTGTACTTGGCTCCTATTAAGAGGAAATGAAACATCTATTCATCCCATAAAGCACTGCGAAAAATGTAAATTAATCAGTTTGTTTTTATAATGGTATCCTACAAATATTCATAATGGTGGCTTTGCTGCAACGCTGAAACAAGATTCACCAATCAGTTTAATTGCTTCTGGTGTTTGACTGCTAAACATTTTTGTCATCACAATGACTTTTACACAAGCTTGTACCATAATTTAACAAACTAAGAGCTTATGTTAGGTCTCTCTTAGAAGGTTTATGGGTTTAACTTAAGGAACCCGACTTGTGAGCTTTATAAATGGTGACGTGGGACTGTCTTTGATTCGCTGCTTCTTTCTGTTCCTAGATTTCCTTCGAGTTCCGCTCGCTCCTGCATTCTCAGTTGGCCACCGTTTTCTTCGACGAGGTCGTGAAGCAGATGGTGTCAGCCTTCGAGCGGCGGGCGGCCAATCAGTTTGGCCCAGAGACACAGATCCCACGTGAACTCATGTTCCATGAGATCCACCACACGTAGTTCATTCCACATCTTCAGACGGATGGGGAGGGGGTGTCGTTCAGGGAACTGGGGGTTTTATTGAACGCATACATTTAGAGTATTATAAAGACAGTCGGGAGAGCGGGAAAGCTGTCTGCCTGAATATCGTCAGTGCCTGGTCCAAACAAAACGGTTGACTTAAAACATTTAATGCTAAAAAACATGGCTGGATCTTTTTATGGGGGCTTGATTGTCCCCACTGTGCCCTGCCCCACTACCTCCATGTAAACTTTTTTAAAACCCGCTGTCAATATGGCGCCAGGAGCCGTATTTTTTATATGAGGACCTTGACATGGTTTTAAAAACAGCTGCCAAAAACCATAATGGCAGTAGTCAAAGATCATGGGTTTCTTCGAAAAGACATTATTTTGAGGTATTTGAAAGTGCATTATGGAAAGATTGTCCCTCACGTTACACAGTTTATGTGACAGGTGAGTGATGTATTTATTTAAAAGCTTTTAGGTGATCCTTTAAGATTTCAAGAAAGGGACGAGGAGACTCGACTTGAGTGCATACGTCACGTGCAGAAGACTGACAGTTACTGCAGGCAAATGCACATAAAGAGCTATCAGGGTATCAAGGCCGCACACCGGACTCAGGTCTGTTGTATTCTTGCATACCAGCACAAATAAAGGCTTGAAAAACAAACGCTGAGAGGCTGACAAAAAAAAACACTGCCTTGCGTTATACAAATTTGTGCAGTTTATTACTGGCAGTAGCGCTCCAGTTCACTCCTCCCGTGGAAGTGAAATCTCATGATTTTAAGTGTCCATACTAAAGACTGCTTTTCTCTTCTAGAGGTGTGCAATATATTTGTATGTGGTTTTTAACAGACTGCTCACCCATCTACGATATCCACTGCTTTTAAAAGGGCCCAAACTCTGGGAACAGAGCGTACCGAATCTTTCCCAGAGCTCTCATCAGATTGTAGTGAGGTATCCGTCGCCACCGACCTTTGAAGATTCCAATCCACACCCTGCTCACATCCTCATGATTACTGCTTTTTTTACAGAGAAAGTTACATATTATTTATCCTTATCTTAAATACATGTATGCGTGTAATCCGTGTATCCTATATTTATTTTGGTTATGGGTTAACCACGTGTACATATCTGAATTAAGACCACAGACTAAACTTTAGTGCGCAACTGAGCTACAAAAAAAACAAAAGAATAATCTTTTTTTTTCTTCATTTCTTTATTTCTGGGATATCTTTTTTTGTTTGTTTTAATTGAGGTGTTTTAATGAGTGTGTTGTGGGTGCATATATATCCTGCCTGCATGGTTTATAAACTATTTTTATATGTAAAACCTAGCCTTGTCTGGTGTGGTTTGTGTTTTGTTTATCAACATCTGGTTCTGACTAGTTTCTAAACTTAAAATAGGTTGATCATGTGAGGGGGGTAATGTTAGAAGGCTTCCAAATGACCCATTTTATGACCCCTAGCGGCCAGTGTCAGTGGCGGCTTTAAGATCTAATTACAACACACTGGCTGTGTTGGAATGGAATATTAGTGTCATGAAAATGTGCAGAACGCACAGCATGCTGTCTACTATTTTTAGTTTTAGATAGTGCGTGAAATGGAATTAATTATTCAATGGTATAAATATATAACTGAAGCATGTAACATTTGTCACAAGTCCCTTTACTCAGAAAGAAATGGTTATTTTGCATTGTTATAGAATACTAAATTTCTATTATTATTATTATTGCACAGAAAATTTGCAAGAAATACTGCTGTTTAATAGTAATAGTATTAGTATAATAGTATTGTTATTCACAGCCTTTGGATCATTGAAGCAGTCATTTATCATCCTGAGAGAAGTTTTGGTAACACTTTATTTTACACTGTCCTTGTTTCAGACATATGTTAACTGTATAGTAATAACAGCAATTACATGCAATTAACCCCAAATCAAACCCTAAATCCTAACCTTCACAATATAGTAAGTGCATGTTCTAAATTAATATTACTCAGTACTTAATTAGATAATTACACTGTAACAAGGACAGTTTTTTTGCAAAGTATAGGAACACGTTCACAAAACTATTATTAGTCAACTGATCTCTGAAAGTTATTAAAACTATTAAATGTTACATTAGATCATTAATCTACATTCAGATAAAGTTATGACTCATGTCATGAGGTTTACCAAGGCTGCATTTATTCGCTCAAAAATACAATAAAAACAAAATATTTGAAAGTATTATTACACTTAAAATAACTTGTAACACTGTGACCATGTGCTGGCAAGCTCCAAAAGGACAAAAAGAATTTGCACAAAATGTATCATAAATAAAAATCAAATATGGCCCCTATAATGATGGTTGGATGTCAAACCAGCATCATTTTCATGTAAACAACTAGTTAGGACTTATTAAGGTGTTGTATTATTCACATTACTGTCAACAAGTCAAGACTCGACATGAAATCAGAATGAAGAATGAAATGTTCCTGGGTGCATCAGTGCATATTACAAAGGAAACAAATGTTTGTCTTTGTAATCATCAAAACATAACTTCACGATTTTCATTTTGAGGCTGCAGGTGTTTTGAGGAGTGTAGTCTACTATGGAATGCGCTTTCACATTCCAATCAATTCTTCAGTGGATGAACTTGAGTTTCGAGTGGTGTTTCATTATGATGACTTCATTGACTTTAGAGGCCTGGTTTCACAGACAAGGGTTAGATTAAACCAGGATTAGGCCTTAGTTCAATTAAGACATTTATGAACGTGAATCTTGAGACAAAACAATGGCACTGACATATTGACGATATTTCAGTGCCAGTTGCTTTCAGTTAAAAGAGCTCAAACATTTTAGTCTGGGACTAGGCTAAGCCTTGTCTGTGAAACCGAGGGAAATGTCTCAAGTCATCAGTCCTAGTCACGCCATCACTACAATAAGGCTGCGTCAGAAATCGCATACTCTCAAGTACATTCTGAATGGTGAATGTGTAAAGTATGAATGTAATCTGGACATACTACATTCGCCATGTTGTAATTATCATGTGACCTACCAGGATCTGTTGCGTCGCTTCACTGCCATTCTTAAATCCTCTCCCATGGAGGGATATATTAAAGTGTCCGTCGTATGCACACTAAGAATCTTGCCGAAAGAAGTAGGTCATCCGGGGACTTTTTGCCTACTCTTTTATGAGTACTGTGATTTCAGACATGTCACATACAGTTTTTTGCATACTATATAGCAGGGAAGTATGCAATTTCAGATGCAGGCTAAATTCATCACTATTTTAAAAGGATTATCTTCCAGAGAAGGAAGCCACTTATTGGCTAGGACATTGACGGGACAAAATTAATTTCTTTGCTAACACTGAATTTTATTAAATAAAAAATACAGAATTAATGACTATATTGTACAAAACATTGTTGGATGATTGTTGCACATTCATAGAGAATATAGCTTAAAAAAAACAAAACTAACAAACAAAAAAATCTCTTCATGAACAGCAGTTTTTCAAACACGATTCTGTACCACTAGACTACCGAAGAGTTAGATCTTTAAAATGAATTCACACTAATTGTATTCAGTATATTGTTGGGCATATGACTGTTTTTAAACTGATGTGCAACAAGTTCACCCATCCCTCCACTTAACCTTCCTCACAAACTCTAGTCTTGACTAAAAGATGTTTAAAAGATTAGTTCACCCACAAATAATATTCTGTCTTAATTTAAGTCAGTGGGGTCTGATGGGTTTTTTTTTTTTTTTTGAGCCCACTGATATTCAAAGTATCAACTTTGTTTCACAGAAGAAGAAGAAAAAACAAAGAAACATACAGGTTTGGAACAACGGGAGGGAGAATACATGACAGTTTTCATTTTTGGGTGAACATCACTTTTAGATATTAAACCAGAGAAAAAAAAAACATTAGCAAACAATTCTGCAGGCTGATATCCAAGTATTTCCATTCAGTGGGAAAAACTGTAACTGAAAGGCAAAACAAGTACATGCATTGTCAGAGTTATCCTCAAATGAGGGTTTTATTTTTATATGAAACAATGAACCATGTAAAAAAAAAAAAAAAAAAAAAGAACTATTAAATGAAGTGGAATTTTTTTTAAAGATACAACTGATCAAAGTTTCAACTACTTTCTTGCTCATGAAGGCAGACTTTAACCCATAATGTCTGGCTTTTTAAGCCCCTACAGATGGTCATTCAGAACCAGCTATATATCACATGGTACAACAGCATGACAATATGCAATTTGTTAAATGCACTTTCCCATTAGACATTAGTGAGCACAATGTTACAGAACAAAGGCGAACAGACTCATTATCCCTGGTCACATGATCGGGAAATTGTCTTTAAAGAAGTAGGGTGATGTCTTCAGCCATGAGTAAAGAGATAAGATCGGACAGTGGTGGAAGGATGGGAGACTGTAACGTCCATTTCTTTTGCTCCATGTTCAGACCACTAGCACTCAGTTTCGGCAGGTTTTTCCAAGTTGAAAGGGAGGGGCAAATCATGTCCCCTGCCCACAACCCTTCCACTAAAGTCAGTGCAAATCGGTTTAGAATCCCATGCCACCCATTCCACCCATGCCTCCCATTCCTCCAGCCGGCATGTCCTCTTTCTCCTTCGGTAGCTCGGTGACAACGGCTTCAGCAGTCGACAGCAGAGACGCAACACCTGCGGCGTCTAGCAATGCCGTCCTCACAACCTGCAGGGGGAGACACATTTCATTTGAATAAAAGAGCATTACAATTCTGGCAGCTACTAATAAGCCAATTATTAATAATCAGTTAAAATGCTACAAATTAATTTAGGCAATACATTAAAATGTATTGGGCATCACAATAAAATATATAAAAATGCAGCGTCAGTGTGATTATTATTTTAATTAATACATTCAGAGCAAGGATTCATTAAAAAAATACAAATAAAGTGACATTGAAGACTTTTGTCACATTTTTTATTTCAAAAGGACTTTATTTAAAAGCCACTTTGATAGAAGTTATCGGTTTAAATCAGTGACATCTATGTTTGTGAACCACACATACACACCTTTGTGGGGTCGATAATGCCTCTTTCGACCATATTGACATATTCTCCAAGCATAGCATCATATCCAATCTCTGGGGAGCCCTGCAAGATCTTTTCCACCACCAGAGAGCCTTCAACTCCTGCATTCTTGGCAATGGTCATTGCAGGAATACGAAGAGCTCTGCGAATAATGTCGATACCTGGAAGAGCAGGCAAAAAAAAAAAACCTCAGTTTTAAGACGTTAACACAGGGTTATTTGTTTTAGGGTCTGGACTGAGGATGAGATCTCGTCCTTACCAATCTTCTGATCAGAATTGGCTGGCTTGATGTTCTCCAGGGCTGGGATGCAGCGGAGCAGGGCGCATCCTCCTCCAGGAACGATTCCCTCTTCCACAGCAGCTCGAGTGGCATTCAGCGCATCAGTGACACGGTCTTTCTTCTCATTTACTTCAACGTCACTTGTTCCACCAACCTAACAAAGAGAATAGTGATTTTTTTTTTAATCAGGATGATGGCAGATAAATGCATTACACTAAGCTACACGCTTCCTGCTTTCATACCTTAATCACAGCCACTCCATCAGAGAGCTTGGCAAGACGCTCGTTGAGTTTCTCCTTCTCGTAGTCACTGCTTGTGCTCTCCAGCTGTTCAGCAATCTCATTCGCACGCTTCTCAATGGCTGCTGGATCACCGCGGCCTTTGAGGAGCATCGTGTCATCCTTTGTCACGATGACCTCTCCGACCTTGCCAAAGTCATGTAACTGGATATCCTCAATGGCCAGACCCATGGCTTCATCACCAAACACCTAAAAACAGTTCAGGGGTGTTAAAAGATTGGGCAATGGAAAATACCTCATGATATGATACACGTCACAATTCAATATGTTGATGCATCACATAAGCGATACATTTTAAATGAATTCATTTAAAATCATGAATAATGACGAAGACAAGATAGGTACATACCGTGCCTCCAGTGGAAACTGCCATATCCTGCAGCTGGTTCTTCCGGTTATCCCCGAATCCTGGAGCCTTGACTGCCACGACCTGAAGTCCAACCTTCAACCTGTTGGTGAGATTTAGCAATGACCTTTAACCCAGAACCTTTAAATAACAGGCTATTCATAAACATCAAAATGACCATCCCTTACAAAAAAGAAAATAGGTTTCCACCAAAATACTATTACTACAGTAGTTAAATATAATATAATATAATATATATATATATATATATATATATGGAAATGTACACTAGTATTAGTCAAAGTCATTAAAAATATATAAATAAATATTTTATAAAATCAATAATAGTATTTTATTAATAATTCTGTCATCTATTAAAAATAATGGTTTTAATACATAATGATTTCAAAACCATTTGAAAAACATTTAAGAAGATTTCATATTTATTCAACAACAACAACTTTTGTTAGGGATGACAATCAAAATCAGTCATTGACTTTTGTTTGAAGCCAAAGTCATTAAAAATGTATGTAACAATAAATTAATATAATATTTATTATAATATCAAATTCTGAAAACTATTTAAAGGAGATTCCATAATTAATAAAACAACTAACTGTACAACAATAGTATTTTTATGAAAAACAATGAATTACAATTGTATTATTTACAATTAACGTGGTATTATTAGCCACATTTCCATAACCCTTCAAATTGTGAATTGAAAATACGGCCAATGGAAACGCATCAATTTCGCAAAAAGTCCCATTAATCGCAAAAAAGTTGTTACGCTCGGATGAGGTGGTTTTTCAGGCAATTCAAAAAATAAATATTTCGCAAAACTGCAATGGAAACAGTTTTTGCGCATTTACAGGTCACCTGACTTAGATGACACGGTGTGTTTGGACAGAATACAAGACAGTTCTTTATTAAATTCATAAAAGACAAAAGAATTACAGGAATACTGGATTCTAAACCTCAAAGAAATGCCACAATCAAGACCTTAAAGGAGAATACCTGAGTAATCCAAAGTAATCGATTGCCGAGTTCACGCGCGTGATCATAGGTAACTAAACCTATGCGCGTGAACTCGGCAATCGATTACTATGGACTTCAACCGAAAAACAGGATGTAAACACAGGTATTTGCGCTGCCTTAAATAACATAATTTTTATACATATCTTTCACATCTAGTGCAGTCAGATTCACTCGTGATCACTCTGAAGGAATCACTCACATTTTCTGTGCACTTGTAATGACACATCAAGGATGTTAAGAGCCTAAAAGCAGGTTTAGTACTTGCCCCATTGAAGTCAACAGGGTGCAAATTTTTAAAATAGAATAACTCGGTGTAGGCAACACCGATTTTTGTCGTTGTTCTCTGTATTGACAGCACTCCAAATGTACAAAAAAATGACCTCAATGTTAAAATTGACCGGAGTTCTCCTTTAAAGCTGATATGAGGGAGAAACACCCAGAAACTCCTCATATGTGCCGCTCACAAGTATAAAAGGTCTTTCCTTGCCATTAATGCTTGGAAAACACACATAGGTCTCCTTTGATTAATAATAATGGCTAGTGCAGTGGCTGGGATATACGTAAACCTACCAACATCCGTCGCCATGATTTCTGGAATGACTTGTCGCGAGAGGAAACATTTCGCAATAGTTTTTTTGTCGACATTTAGAAGAAAAAATAAATAAATAAATAAATAATCACTAAAGTTTTGCGCAAATATGTAATGGAAAAGCGCCTAATGTTTATTTGAGAGGGATGGCAATCAGAATCAGTCAGTAAATGTACTTTTTTGGAAGTTCAGGCTTGATAAAACATAGTTCTCTTTAATATTTATTCATTTCACACATTTCTTGTGGACTTGATGTTATTTGTTTGAGAAACAAACCTGTTGAGGACCAGAGTGCTGAGTGCTTCTCCATCCACATCTTCAGCCACGATGACCAGAGGCTTGCGATGCTGGTTGGCAATTTCCAGAGCTGGTACGATGCTCTGTACGCTGGAGATCTTCTTCTCACTCAGAAGCACGTAAGCATCCTGGAACTCACACTTCTGGCCTGGAAGAAGAGAATAAACGCTGTTGTCATTCCAGCCTTATTAGTGGCACATACACATGACCTTCCAATACCAAATACGCACCTTTAGCGGTGTTGATGAAGTAGGGAGAAATGTAGCCACGATCAAACTTCATGCCCTCAATGATCTCAAGCTCGTCATGTAAGGTTTTACCATCCTTTAAACAATAATAACAGTTCGAGTCTGAGATATTTTAAGGACCAAACCATAATTCCATCTGTACTAAATACTACTTTCACTGTAGCAGCCTACCTTCACTGTAATAACACCCTTGCGTCCAACTTTCTTCATGGCATTGGAGATGATTTTACCAACTTCAATGTCTCCATTGGCAGAAATAGTGGCCACCTGTGTCAAAGAAAGATTGACAAAAATTAAATTTAAAGAAAAAGGCCAAAAAAACTCTGACCACATTTAGTATTTAAGGTTAAGGTCACCATGAAATCTGAACTGACCATTCTTATTTTATATTGCCATATTTATTATAAATGATTTTCACGCACATTTTTTTTTAAATTAATGTGCTTTAATCAAAATAACTTCCCCCTCCCTCGTGCAACTACATCTCTTTTCTGATGATGTGTTCACCGACGCAAGGGTAGGACAACTTGTCACATGAGATCACAGCAATAACAAACCACAACAATCCAATCAATTCCCTGAAGTCCCAACCTAATTTTTTCCTTGTTCGAGAAGTTGTTTCACTTGGACATACATTACAATAGGAAAGAAAAGCAACTTCTATTTCATGTCGAATTTAAGACCACTTTTTACCTGAGCAATTTCCTCAGGTGTTGTGACTGGCTTGGAGAGTTTCTTGAGTTCATTGATGATTTCCTCCACTGCCATCATGACTCCTCTACGGATCTCCACAGGGTTGGCGCCTTTGCTGATGGTGTCAAATCCCTCCTTGGCAATAGCACGTGCCAGTACTGTGGCGGTTGTAGTGCCGTCACCAGCCTCCTCATTAGTGTTGTTGGCCACGTCCTGCACCAGCCTGGCCCCGATGTTCTTATACCTATCTTTCAGCTCGATACTTTTAGCAACAGTGACACCATCTTTGGTGACTTTGGGGCTTCCCCAGCTCTGCTCAATGATAACGGTGCGACCCTGGGGGAAAGAGGCCAATCTAGTTGTGTTTCTTCCATTAATGATTACAAACTTGGCTTTAAAGGGTTAGGTTCACCCAAAAATTTTAATTCTTTCATTGATTCCTCACCCTCATGTCGTTCCAAAGCCACAAGAATTTCGTTCATCTTCGGAACACAAATGATCTTTTTCGATGAAAGCTGAGAGCTTTCTATCACTCCAAAAGACAGCTACGCAACTACAACTACTGATCTCTTTATCTTGAAGCGTCAAAATTTCGATTGCGTAGCTGTCTATGGAGGGACAGAAAGCTCTCAGATTTCATCAAAAAGATCTTAATTTGTGTTACGAAGATGAACAAAAGTCTTGCGGCTATGGAACGACATGAGAGGGTGAGGAATTAATGACAATTTTCATATTTGGGTGACCTATTCCTTTAAGAGCAATAACATGTCTACTGTTCCTCTAGAAACTTGTCAATCTAAGCATACCTTTGGTCCCATGGTGACAGCAACGGCATCAGCCAAAAGGTCAACGCCCTGAAGCATGAGGGCCCGGGCATCTGCCCCAAACTTGACGTCCTTGGCATACGCACGAGTCAGATGTGGAGCCAGCGCCCTGCACACTGGCCTCATCTGTTTCATTACACTGGGTAAACGCAGCATTTCTAAGAGAAAGAGAGCAGAAGCATAACATTCAATATTTAAAAAAAAAGAATTATAATAATTGTAAGTGATTTCTACACCATTAAAGTATTAGTAAAAAAAGTTAATTGTTCTCAGAAGGCTAGTGATTATCAAGTTAATAATGGCCCCCATTGTCCCCTTTTCCAGATAAAATATTTTTATTCACAATTTCTACTTGATAAAATATTTTAGAGCTTGGCAGAACTAAACTAAATGAATATTCTTTAAAAATGCCCACAAGATCTTGGCAATTCTTTACAAAAATACCCACAAGATTTTGTTACATTTACATTTAAAAGTCTTGAAATCACACTTTCAGAATGAGGCTTCCTCGCATATCCAGGTTATCCAACACCCTGGAAATACTGGTTCTTCAAATACTAAAAAATGAATTAAAAATATGAAATGTGGAATTTTAGTTTTGTCTTTGTTAGTCACCTTTGGAAGTTTGCCTCAGACCCCTGGTTGAGAACCATTCCCCGCCCAAAACGCACGGTATTGGTTGAGGGTAGCAGACAGCCGTTTCTGATTGGCAAATAGCCACAGACAGCACGCCACTCAAGTTTCTTTTTGATTTGCATAGCCTCGTCACAGACTATTGTGATTTGTCATAGGAATTTTAGTGATAACGACATTTTAATACATGACATTCATTTCTAAGAAAATACTCGTTTGTTTTTTTAAACCACATACAAAAATAAGTCTACTGTCGAGGTCACATGCTAACCACCCCAGATTCCAAAAATTAGACTTTGCCCCCGCTGGTCCTTGAATGGATTACACTGCCTGATTGATTCATTCATTCATTCGTTAACCTACTCTCTTTATACTTAATGTCCTTAACATCAAAACATTCCGTAAAATGTTTTAATATTGATCGTTAAAGTAAATGTGAGGAGATAATCACAATTTTATGGTTCTCATGGATAATGTTTCGGAAAAAAAGAAGAAAAAAAAAAGATAAGAAAAAAAATCAAAACAGAAAAAAAGGTTTTAAAACGCAGGACTGAAAGTTTTTTAAACTAAACTGAAATGTGTGTTCACGTAAACGTGTAGATGCAGAGTCCCTCATCTAACCCACGTGTGTTCAGGGCGTCCGTCACAAGGTCAAAATCACTCCGCGTCACGACAGAGACGGAAATGATTCCTTTCATCTCCATGAGTTCACGTTAATTCCAGGGGTATTCCTTTTGTTTTATTAAAGCTACACATTGTAGCCCTGACACCGATTAATTATTCCATACATATATAATATGCTTAGGCCTCAGTTTCATAGAATTTGCTATAGTTAGCATGCGAGCTATAATCATCACTATATTTCACTTAAGACTGCGCTTTACTTCTTTTGCTTATAAAACAGTAACAGTAACGTTAGTCAAGGCAGCAGATATAACACCAATGCAGTATAATGGTTAAGCAGTGCGAAACACGTTTGTTAGTCTAATTCTGATAAGCAGCATCTGCAATAACGTATAAATGTACTAAAATATGACTAAATGGCAGATAACTAGTCAATAAACATGCACGATGTTACTTTCAAATCCAAGAAACAAACTGACAGTTACAGTCAGTTACAGTTACTAGCATTACATGATCGTGTTACGTATCTGCCTGTTTGATCTCAATAACTTCATCTTTATATTAACTTACCAGGCCGGTTAAAAGCGTTATGCAATATAGTATGTTGATACGCTTTTATAGAGGTGGATAATTCTCTAAATGACTTACTGCAGAGTGGTCTGTAGGTGAATGAAGGGATGCTCGTGACCGTCAGTACAGCAGACTGAATGATCTAAGCTGAGGAGCCGCTTTAGATTTGCTGCAGTTACACTCACTTTAGCGAACATGTGTTCTTCATCCGGGTAACCTCCCCGCCGCCCCGACATCTGAATAACACAATACTCTCATTAAAGACTTGATTATTCTCTTTAAATACATACGTCCTTTCATTTGCTTTTTGCCTCAATGCCACTGAACACATTTTATTGCTACTGAGGGAAAATATAAATAAAATATACAAAAATTGGCCATTAAATTGTTATTATGCTCGTTCCTGGGTTTCAAGTTCGAGAAATTTCGCTGATTCTATTGGAGAAAAAAAGACGTCAGAGGTCAGGGTTGTGCAACCACCGAATTTATTGCGTTTTTCAAATGTCTATGGATTTGTTAATAGTTTTATAATATATTTGTATTTTGTATTTTGTATTATATAATTATCAGTGTTTATTATTATTTATTTTATTATATTGCCACTTTTACCATTCATTTACAACCTTTATTTTGTTTTTTACTATTGCTTTGGTTATTTGTAATCCACTTCAGTTTTACATTTTTGTCGTCTTTTTAGAATTGAAATTACACAAAAAATAAATATATATTTAAATGTCTTTGTGCAACGTTTAGGCGATCGAGGAATATTCTAGATTGCAGGACGGGGTCGGTAAGGATCGTCTTTTGGCGCATGCGCAGTGGCCTTCCAGACATTTCTTCTTCACGTGGATCGCAGGAGTGAACAGTGAAGTGATCCAGTGTGACTGTCTTATGCCGCTCTGCTGCACGCTCATTTCATAAAGATCAACTAAAATGGTAAGACGCGTAACATAATTCATCTAGCTGCATCATCTGAATGAGTTGTTTCAATAACTATTTGATCTTTGTGAATGAGATCGCGCAATGTTTTATAATCCTCCATCAATTGCAACTGCAAGGTCACGGTTAGTATTGTAGTCATGCTCTGACTTTATACGAGATAATGATGTGATGCTAAGTATGTTACTTAGTACATGTAAAGTATGGGAGAAATGTTTCAAATTCGTGGTTTTCTGTCATCAGGGTTGGTGATTTTCGCAGGTAAACCGGTTTGTTTCATGAAATGCTAAATTATGGCTGTTTTTAGACAAGTTTAACCTCTTAGTATAGTATTGTTTATAAGGTGGTATAATTATTTGACTGCTTAATATCATATGGCAGTCTGTATAGTATGATAATATCTGTTCTCGCGTATAAAGTATATTTGTTTGCAGCTATCTGTCACATCTTGCTTGTGAAAACTGAACATATTTCCATGATCATAACTTGAATCGGGTTTTCACGTTCAGCTAAGCTCCAAGATCATTTCAGCCAATAGCATTTCAGGAAAAAATGAACTTCCGGGTCACTTTGAATGGAGTGAACACGTGTGATTTGTGATGTACAGTAACTGTTGTGCCTTTATCTTTAGTTAGATTGAGGCATAGTAGTATTCTCTTAAGCAGGACTGACTGTTATCTGTGTCTATTAACCCTTTTGAGAAACTGCCATAGCGTAGTAAGTATGCGCATACTTCATTGGCTACCAACCAGACTGTTGGAAACTTCACTTGTGACTTGAATTATAAATTACATTGTAATTGATCACAAATGTGTTATAAGGTAAGGTAAAATGCCTAGCTGATTCATTCTAGAATCTTCTACATTCCTGACTGTTCAGCCTTGGGGGGGTTATCTTGTTGCCTGTCCTTTTGTCCTTCACCAGGATGGTAAACATTTACAAAACCTCCAAACTTTTCTCCTCCCCAACATGAACCCTCAACATCTCCTATATTCCATCTACCCTCCTCCACACACGACCTTCACTCAAGGTCACACACACACACACACACACACACACACACACACACACACACACACACACACACACACACACACACACACATCTGTTCTCTGACAAGCAGCAGCTCATGTCTTTGAAACTGTGTACAGGGTGATGGTCAATATTCTTTCTTCAAGTTGTCTGATTGAAGTATGCGTCTAATTTAGTTGCCTAAAATTGGTCTTTTAAAGAAGGTCAATTGAAGATTTTATTATAACCGAAATCAAGAACTCATAGGAGAAAAGACTTGAGATGAATTAAAACAATTGGTTTTCGCTTAGCCTGGTCTGTAACGCCCCCTGGTGGTTTTATTGTATTATTATTTATTTTTTTGGAACTTTTACAGTGTTGCGAAACATGCATTGACTATTTCTACACTGCACTAAGCATTTCTTTGCCCCACAGCAGGCTTTCCGGAAATTCCTTCCCATGTTCGACCGTGTGTTGGTGGAACGGCTTGCTGCAGAGACCGTTTCAAGAGGAGGCATCATGATTCCAGAAAAGTCTCAAGCCAAAGTGCAACAGGCTACAGTGGTAGCAGTGGGTCCAGGATTCACCAACAAGGTAACCTAATCAAAGTGAATCATGTTTTATGATCTGATTGAAACACCTGTGTGAGATCTATAGGTTGTACTTCAGAGTTTAAATAATGTCTGTCTTTCAGGATGGGAAAGTAACACCTGTCTGTGTCAATGTTGGGGATAAAGTTTTGCTGCCTGAGTACGGAGGAACTAAAATTGTACTTGAGGATAAGGTTTGAACATTTGCCATGATTAGATTAATTTGTTTTGTTATGTATTTCTCACTAACTAAATTAGAATTTGCATAAAAGTAACTTGATTTTACAATTGCCGTTTTCTTTTCTTTTGTAGGACTACTTCCTTTTCCGGGATGGAGATATTCTTGGCAAATATGTAGAATGAAGTCTGCTTGTTCAACCATCTGCGTCATTCTGGAGCTCGTAGAAAGAATGGCTGTTCAATGTCTGTTTTCTTTTTTCTATGTCATTTGATTGTAAATAAGAATGATCATGTTTTGTTCAAATAAAGTGATCTTGATGTTTCGTCTTTGCTTCTTCATGTAACAGAATTGATTATGTGGAAGGACTGTCTAAATTGTGTGTATTAGGGTACAAAATATGAATTCCAATGACTTCATAGTCCATATTCATGAACGGTCCATTTTGCGTTTGGTCAAATTATGTTCTTTAATTCTTAACTTTGTACAAGTTTATAGTAAAGTCAGATGGAGTTTGGACTATGATGATAAAGTAACTAGTGAATTGCTAATTCTGGGGTTTGAAAATTAATTTGTTTTACTGAATATCTTTTATCTCCCTTTCGATTATGAATATGTGATCAGAAGGTTTAATTAAAATAATTATTGTACAGTGCCTTCTGAAAGTAATCTGACTCCTAGACTTTTTAATCACTATAATTCATTATATAAAATGTTTTTTCAACTGACATTACATTTTTGTTCATTAAAAATTATTGAAATATGAAGAATGGCTTTTTCTTATATGACACGATATACAATAATCAGTTGCTAAGTACAAATATAGTGTTGAAAAGATCTAAAAAAGATAGTATTGTTGTGTAAAAAAGTAGTGTACCATAGGAAGTTACGTTTATATAGGCTATATTTTAATTCCTTTAAAAGAAAAACCATCAAAGAAAAATCAGCAAAATAAATATGAATGGACACAAGGCTTTTCATTTGTATAAGGACTTTGAGTCATTTAAGATAAGAACATAAGGGATAATAATGCTTACGGTAAGCTACTCTATTAGTCAGGTCTTTGTGGACTTGTTAGATGGAAGGAGTAAAAGTCATATGAGATGCCAGACCTGGAGTTTTCACACTGCGGCCAGTTTCATAAACTGCTTATTACAATTTAGTCATTCATTTTTTTCAAGACATTTTTCAAAATCATTTTTAATTCATTGGTTAAAATTGAGAATGAAATGTCCATTGGTTAACTGCTGGTTGGTCAGACGACTAGTTCTTAAGACATTATGGCTGTGTTAGTACAACTGGCCCCAGGTCAGGTAAAACCTGAGAGTATCAGTGCACAATGCCCTTCCCATCGACAAGGATTAGAACACTAGAAATGTTTTAAAATAATTACAACTTTTTTATCTCTTTTTTTTTAGATGCAATGCAATAACATGCATTTTGTCCATGTTGGGGTCACTGAATCTGAGCTCTTCCTGTAGTTGTTCTACTCGTCCATTGGGGGGCGCGCTGTCAATCAAACTCTAAATCTGTCGAGATGGTCATGGCGGAGGGCACAGCTGTTCTGAGGAGGAATAGACCAGGCACCAAGGCGAAGGTAAAATGAACAACGAGTTACAATTTAAATCGTTTTCCAAGCTCAGATCAGTTCGCAAAGTATATTGCAATGTAATAATAATAATAAAAAACCCGATTTGTTTTCGTGGGAGCGGAAGCCGCAGATATGCTAAAGAGCTAAGCTATCAGTTAACCGTGAAGACCAATGATTCTCAATTGAAGGGTTTTACCTGAATATAATGTTAAATTCATCTGGTCATAATAGGATTTTATCTTCTCCTTTGTAAGTTGGTGAATATGATGTGAAATAGGAGTTAGAAGGTGTCCGAAATGGCAGGTTTTATGATTTAGTTATTTGGCTAACAGCAGTCAGCTAGCAGCAGCCGTTTTAAAGTACCCGGATGCACACAACTGCTGATGTTTATATTCTATATTATTGTATTTAAAACACAATTAAGTTAATATAACATTATATAGCCGAGTCATGAAGCGTTGAGCTGCTCTGCACTGCACTAATACTTCATGCAATTGACAAAACCATTGGGACCACGGGTTTAGTATAGATATAGATTATGGTTACAACGTAAGAACTAGGCCTATAGTAAATTGTCTAAAAGTCCCTTGAAGTGTATATCTATCAAATATGTTCTGTCAACAGCAATTACTGATACAGTTGTGTTGATTATTCTAGTGCTAGCCCTATTAACATGTTTTGTTTTAATCCTTAGGACTTCTATAACTGGTCTGATGAGTCTTTTGAAGAGATGGACAGCACCCTGGCAGTGCAACAGGTGAGAGCTTTTCTTACTTGAGTGGATCACAAAATAATATTTTGAGAGCTGCTGTTTTCAATACAGTGACCACATTCTGTCAAGCTCTAAAAAAAAACCACTGAGTTGTCACTATGCTTATTGTACTATATTCTAAGTCGTTTTAAGCAGTACAGTAATTTACACGAGGAACTAGTGCGAGGGCGGGACAACCTGTCACTCACATGAGATTGCAGCAATAGCATACCTCAACAATCCAACAATACAATCAATTCCCAACGGACAAAATCAAGTTCCGCCCTACATTTGTTCTTGTTCAAGAAGCTGTTTACTCATATACATCACAACAGGGAAGAAAAGACATGCAACTTCCATTTCTTGCTGACCTTAAAATGTAATTCATAGTAATATGTTATCCTTTTCAGTATATTCAGCAGAACATCCGCTCAGATTGTTCCAACATAGAGAAGATTATGGAGCCCCCAGAGGGACAGGATGAGGGGGTGTGGAAATATGAACATCTCAGGTATATTATTAATCTCTGATTAATCTCTAAAACTCTGACCATTTCATCCTTCACATCGTCTAGTGTTGTAATGACTCCATCTCAGTGTATGTGTATTCCATTTGTTTTTGATGACTAAATGGGTCCTACTTTATATTAATTGTTTTTTATATTAATCTACTATGTACGTCAAAAATTACAAAACACGTATGCTGCTGTTGATGTGGAAATGAAAACAGCTGTAATTACAAGCAGGTATATAAAAAAAAAAAATTAGATGTTAGTACATAATAGTTAAAGACATTTAATATAAAGTGGGTCCACAAAATGTTATCATACACTTGTTGCTGCATTGTCCCTGGGAATAGTGTAAATGTAAATATCATGTGATTTTTTTTTTTATATATATATAGACAGTTCTGCTTGGAGCTCAATGGCTTGGCAGTTAAACTGCAGGTAATTATCTTTCTTACAAATATTACTGTTATCTCACAAACAACTCAAGTAGTCTGTACTGCACTATTCATTTAAAATTTAATGTACACTACCGTTCAAAAGTTTGGGGTCAGTAAGATTTTTAATGTTTTTAAAAGAAGTATCTTCTGCTCACCAAGGCTGCATTTATTTGATTAAAAATACAAACAAAACCAGTAATATTGTGAAATATTATTCAAATTCAAAACAACTGTTTTCTATGTGAATATACAGTAAAGTGTAATTTATATCATCATATTAGAATGATTTCTGAAGGATCATGTGACACTGAAGACTGGAGTAATGATGCTGAAAATTCAGCTTTGATCACAGGAATAAATTACAGTTTAAAATATATTAAAATAGAAAAGTAATTTTAAATTATCATAATATATTTCACAATATTACTGTTTTTTCTTTTATTGTTTTTTATCAAATATATGCAGCCTTGGTGAGCAGAAGATACTTCTTTTAAAAACATTAAAAAATCGTACTGACCCCAAACTTTTGAACGGTAGTGTATGTCTCCTTGTCATGCCACATTGTTTTAGTTAACAGCCTTTACTGTTTAAATATTATATTTTTAATATTAAAATACTTCTAATGCTTCGCCGTAGAATGAGTGTCATCCGGACACATGTACCCAGATGACGGCCACTGAGCAGTGGATCTTTCTGTGTGCTGCCCATAAGACTCCCAAAGAGGTGAGTGTCCTCTGTGTCAAAAGTTTGGAAAGACTGAATTTATGTTTCCCATCATCTTAAAAAAACCTCAAAAAAAGACATGATCTTAAAATGTCCATGTATGAATTTTAGGGCTGCAACTAACAATAAGAAGTTGATTAAGTATTCAATTAATCAGATAAAAATACCATTTTTTTTGGTGAGCAGAATGTGATTAATCAGTGTACATTTGTTGTTGGTTATTTTTTATTTTTTTTATTTTTTTTGATTAGCCCTAATGAATTTCTGAACCGACTTCAGCTGGAAAAGCTCAAATATAGATGATTGTGTCTTTATGTTGATTTGTTTGTTTACTGTGGCTCACAGTGCCCTGCCATTGACTACACAAGGCACACCCTCGATGGAGCTGCGTGTCTTCTCAACAGCAACAAGTATTTTCCCAGCCGGTGAGTTATTGAACATCTAATCTATTAAAGCAGAGGTGTGCACTGTTCCTCCTAGAGATCTGTCTTCCTGCAGGATTTAGTTCCAGCTCTGCTCAAACAGACTAACCGGATTAGTTTTTATTCAACCCCAAAACCTTGATTTTTTTTTTTTTTTCAGGGGTGGGCAATAAATCTTCAAACCTGTCATTTATATGCATCATTTAATCATGGCAGTGATACTCATCACTAAATAGTAATTAGGCTTTTTACTACACCAAATTTCTATTATTAAACAACATTACAGAGCTCAAACCTTTCAATGCATATGCATAATGAACCAACAGCTTGCTCCAATTACTAAAAATATATCCAGCTGTATCCATATACATGGAGTACACTCACATAGCACGATTCATACTTAATAGCAAATCTTATCTCTTTATATCATCATCATCATCATCATATGCAAATGTTCCTACCGCTCAGCTCTAAACTGCAAAATGTGGACAATTAATCATTGGTATTATGAACATTACCTTCATGAGTTGTGAAAAGCGCTATATATACACAAATTAAAATGACTAGTTTCAGGTGAGGGCTGGATCTAAACTACCTCGGAAGGAAGTCCTCTATGAGCAGATTTGAGCATCCATGCATTACTATGTTAATTTCTAGGATTTTCTAGCTGTAAACAAGCCATTGATGTTTTGTTTTGTGTAGCCACTGATCCTCTCACTGCTTTCCGTATAGCGTCAGCATTAAGGAATCATCTGTGGCCAAACTGGGCTCGGTTTGCCGTCGCATCTATAGGATCTTCTCCCATGCTTACTTTCACCACCGCCAGATTTTTGACAAGTATGAGGTAAGCAAGAATTCTTCTTTTTTTTATCCAAAAGCACATAGATTTTTATAAAACTATCAGCTCTGCTCCAAAACCTACTGCACTGCCTATTTTGGCATCATTTCACACTACTGAAAACATACTTCAATCATGCAACCCAATATTTGTGTGCTGTATTTTTATGCTCAACAGAGCAATTGTGAGTTTGTGCACAACAACAGGAATTGCTGCTCATTAAGAATGTTTCCAGTTAGTCAGAGATTTCTGTCTTAGAGGCCATTACTTTAAATTAAAGTGAATGCTAAGCATGATAATGACAGTGCTCATGACAAAGCAACTACTGTTCATGCTAGCAACAATTCCTGCTATGGTCAGTAGGAGGCAGGTTCCTAAAAAGGAGTTTCAGATTGGCAATGTATCAAGAGTATCATCTCTCTCCCACAGAATGAGACTTTCTTGTGTCACCGCTTCACTCGTTTCGTGATGAAGTACAACCTAATGTCTAAGGATAACCTCATCGTGCCCATCCTGGAAGAGGAAGTCCAGAGTGCCACTGCTGGGGAGAGTGACGCCTGAGCTGTATCTTGTGCATCTTCAGCCTCTAGCATCCAGACAGCAGAGGCATACAACTTTAGTCATTTTGTTACTTTTCCACTCACTAATGCTTTGTTTGATCCAAATCTCTTCATTCAGCTGTAACAATCAAAATGTAACATCAGCAGCTCCTTGTACATATCTCACTCCATCTCCATTGTAAATCCTGCTTAACCAATAAGAATTTCCTTTCTTTTTTTCCCCCTCTCTCGACTATAACAAGTCTGGTGATATTCACCCTGTCTTTTCCCTTGTTGTTAAGTTATTACATGGGTGGAGGGTTCTTACCTAGCCCACTTTGTCCTTTTTTTTTTTTTAAATGAACTAAAATGTATGGTATTTTCATTATGTCAATTGTTAATAAAAGACTTGTACCTAGTTTACGCGTATGCGTTTGCTTTTTATGTCATGTGTTAAGGAACAACACAAACAGCCACTTTAAAATGAGGTAAATACCCATTTAATAAAATATTACAAAAAATGGTCTGAATCGTTCAAATACTACAGTTGGTAAATAATACTGATCAGTTCTGGCATATTAGAATATAATGTTAAATATCTGAGCTCAGCTTCTGGAGTGAAGAAACATCTTACTAGTTTCTCCAGGCATCGAACAATTACAGCAGCTTGATAGTCTGTTTTGCCAGCTAAAACGTGCTTATTCTATTCTGCCATTCCTCAAAGAGGGATAAACATTGTCAAGGCAATATAAGATGCAAAAATTACAAAGCTTAACTCAGTTAAAATTATACAACGTACAAGTGAATAAGGTGGCACAAGCAACACCATTGCAGCTTTAAAAAAAAAGAAAAGAAATCCAGCCTGATAAATCTAATTTGATCATCAGGCTGAAGAGAACTACAGTCAGAGTAAAACTGAAATGTTGCTTCTTACTTAACATGCAAATCTGAGTGTATCACCATTCCCTTTTGGATAGCAGAAATTCCTAGGAGATTAACATACAAATTCAACTCTAGCACCACTTGAGTTCATGGCAGGGAGTGAGTTAAACCAAACTATAGCATCAAGTTCTGCGTTTAGTGCAGGCTAGTTCATGGGGTCCTGCCTGCAGCGTTGTACGTTTACAGTGCATATGCATTTCCCTTAAACACTGGTGTCCCAAGCTGTATTGAGCATTCCTGATGTTTTGACTCCAAGGCCTGGAAAATTCCTGCGAAACAAATCTAAGCACGTCCCAAATATGCACACCAAATAAACGTCTTCATCCTACAGAGGACACTCCTGACTCCTGAGTTCCTGAGTGCGTCACACGGAACCGTTCCAGGTGTTGGAACAAACAACTCAATAGTCAGTTGGTTTGAAGTAAAAAAAGGAACAGGAAAACGAACAGCAAAAAATAAACAGTGAGGAAGGACACTCGGTGATAAGGACGGAAAAAAAGATTTGTTGAGGTGTTGGAGCCTTTTTCTTGTTTCTGCTGTGTTATTGTACAACAAATGTGATATGAACTGTACATGTAGTTGTGTCGTGCGAGTGCTGTGAAATACTGCTGTTGCAAATAAGTGACTTTCAGTGCTGTTATTGATACTTTGTGTCAAAAAAGAGAAGGATTGCACATACTCTGTGCTTTCAAACGGGTAAAATAAAACTGACCTCTATTATACGTTATGGCTTGTTAAAAAATAACTTACGAAAAGTTAAAAGTGCTATGAGTCACAAGAATGCCAATCTCTTTGTCCTTGATGTGGTCAATTCTAGGGCATTGCTGCAGCTCGTAACCATCAAAGGTTTCTGTCGGACAAAAGAAATCGCGTCTTTGATTTGGTGTGTCACATACAGGTGACTTCTGCAGCCCCATCGTCTGGCTCAAATCCTCCCTCATCTAGGTGGGAGAGTGCACTGAGATACCCTCCTCCAAACACTGGGAAACCACCGATCCCCCCTGAACATGGAGACGACAGCTCCGTGTGCGCTTCCTCCACACCTCGACTCACAGAGTGACTGGACGCCTCTCGCCGCGTGGATCCCTGGAGGAACAAAAACAAGGCTTTTAAAAGCTGAAATACAATAAAATAAATATTAGATGAAAACTGAAATCAATCAGTGTTATTTTAGTATCATTAATATACTATGATAGTCTTTGTTAACATTTTTAATTAGGTTTTTATAGATTTTTCACTTTCATTTTAGTTCATGTTTTTGTCATTTTATTAGTTTGTGGGGGGGGTTTGTTTAAACTTTACAATGTCTTTGTTAACATTAGTTAACACATTAACTAACATGAACTAACAATGAGAAATATATTTGTGCAGCATTACATTTTGTTAATGCTAGTTAATAAAAATGTTCATGTTAGTTCACAATGCATTAACTAACGTTAATAGAGTAAATGTTGAAATTAAAACTATTAAATGCTGTAAATAAGTGTTGTTCCTTGTTAGTTCATGTTACCTAATGAAACCTGTAAAGCGTTACCTTTTATTAAATGTCTATATAGTTTTTATTAATACTTATTTATTAGTGAGTTTATATATATATATAGAAATAATGACAAAAATGACAAAAGCACATAAAATTACTACAAATGTAACATTAACATGAAAAATAAAACTGTAAAAATAAAAGCTACTTATTAATAAAATACAATAATGTTATATAAATAACACTGGATTGTTTGAAAAAAAATTGGTTGAAATATCACAGTTAGTCTTCCTCACAAAAAAATTACTGTAAATAGTTACATATAATTATTTCTGACAGACTGAGTTATAAGAAAAGCAACAGATTGCCAATACAATTGACTGAACTGACACTGGTAAACAGGTACCTGACTGTGCTGTGGTACCGACTGGCCTTTGACAGGTCTTTGCAGAAAAACAACTTGTTTAGTGGCGAGATTCCCTTCACTGCAGGAAAAGAAAAACAGTCAGCTTTGGAAACGGTGATGGGGTGTAAATGAAGATAATTATACAGCTGTCCCACCTGTCATGGCGAATAATTGGGGTGGGCAGCACACAGGTGAGCAGCCAGCCGAACTCTGCTAATGTGTGGAGCAGAGGACCATAGTCGGTCTTCACATCTGAACCCTGACACGCAAACCAGAATAAATTAAGGAGAACAGAAAAATGCCATTCACAACACACTTAATGTGATAATGTGACACCTTTCAGACATTTCACACCTCTATAACAGTCCACTGCTCCACTACAATAGTGTCATTGGCAGGTGGCGCTGTGCTTTTCTCCTCATAGACAAACAGCCCCTCTAGAGACCTGGGCACTGGCTCACCTGTAAAAACAACATGATACAGTGAGAACTGGTATATGACAATTCACAGCTAGGTTTTTACATTATGTCTGTAAGATTACATGTATGTTCATTTAACTGCTTAAAAGCCTAATCTGAAGCATGAGCAGTATTAATGACTTCCTTTTAACATGATTACACAGATCTGAACATTTTAAGTGTCTGTTTTTAACTAAAGAGACTATTTTATTCTGATATAGTTACCCACTGAACCACAGAGCAACAATTTGTAGGTCTCATTTAGTCAGTGCTAGAAGTGTGTCAATGACCTACAAAAGATAATGAAACTGAACTACTTATAAGACAGCAAGACAAATCCATGTGCACCAACATGTATGAGAGGACAAAGAGAGAGAGAATGAGATTATACAGCCAACACTTGAGAACATATTTCAAAGATTTCTGTATTTTTACAACTAAACTAAATAAATAGTCAATTACATTTTAAAATAGATTAAAATAGGAAACAGTTATTTTGAATTGTAATTTTTTTAAACAATATTACTTACTTTATATTTTTGATCAAATAAATGCAGAGCCCCGCACGTGACATGCGGACAAAAGATATATATCGTGGCAACAAATTAAAAAGCCAAGAATTTGTTCCCATGATTTATTAATTCGTTCCCTTGTTTTAGTAAATCTTGGCCACATTGAACTAATTCGTTGCCTCGCTTTGATTGAACTAAAACAAGAGAACGAACTAGAACTACGTGGCCACAATTTAGTAAATTGAGGGAATTAATTATTATGTGACCCTAGACCACAAAACCAGTCACATGGGTCAATTTCTTTAAATTGAGATTAATACATCATATGAAAACTGTTTAAATAAGCTTTCCATTGATGTATGGTTTGTTAGGATAGGACAATATTTGGCAAAGATACAATTATTTAAAAATCTGGAATCTAAGGGTACAAATAAATCAAAACATTGAGAAAATCGCCTTTAAAGTTGTCCATTTATGTTCGCGATTGTGCTGCATTCACTCACAAAAATACATGTTTTACATATTTACGGTTGGAAATTTACTAAATATCTTCATGGAACATGATCTTTACTTAATATCCTAATGATTTTTGACAAAATAAAAATCGATCATTTTGACCCATACAATTGTTGGCTATTGCCACAAATATACCCGTGCGACATGTGACCGGTTTTGTGATCCAGGGTCACATATTGTGCACATTATTTGCTTAAAAAGAGGGGACAAATTAGGAAAACATGACATATTAGTATGTCAAGGAAACAGATTGTTAATTCGTGGCCACGATATACATATTTTTTCCTTCATGTCATGCGGGGCTCCATATAAAAGAGACTTCTTTCAAATATATTTTAAAAACCCCGTACGTACATGCATACATATATAAAGTATAGAGAGAGTGAGCCCAGATGTCTCAAACACCCACCCACACACACACCCACACACAAAAACAGACACACACATCTGATTTAGCTCCTATTAGTCTTGTGCGAAACAGGAAGCACGGTCGTGAGGTTAAGGACGTGAGCTCTAAATTTAGTTCTGGTGAGAGACAGGAGAAGAGAAATCTTGGCTTTACTTAAAGACAGAGAGATGTGGCGGGTTTAAAAAGAGGAGGATGAAGAACATAACTTCTGAGGATGAAAAGATGTACTAGAGAAAATGAAGTTTAATGACTTCCTTGGGAAGAGCTAAAGAGAATGTAGACATCTTTCTTTTGCAATCAGAGAAACACAAACACGGCAGCCAGATGAACAACCAGCTCAAGGAACCACTCAAGCGACAGTCAAAAAGAAGTCAGAGAACTACCTTTAGGTGTGTCCCAATATATAAAGGAGTCGACCAGTGACCAGCCCTTGCGGTAGTAAGCTGCGGTCAGTTCCAGCCAATCAGCCTCCAGGGCACTGACAACTTGGCCCTTTCTGGACACACGCATGGACAGCGCCCCCTGGTGGTAACAGCAGGCGAGAGAGTCCAGCGGGGCACAGCCCGGAGCCCAGGAGTGAAACAGCACCAACAATCTCAGGTCTGAAAACGACAGTGACAGTCACACATTTTGTCAGACAAACGAATAATAGAATGCAAGGTCAAACTTACTGGCAAATTTCAATAGAATAAGTCACGCAAAGATCATTGATTTAGGCACCATTTTTATTAGGTCAAACTAGCAGTCCATCTACCATAAATAATAAGTCAAATGGGGCAGAGAAATGAGGTACAGTACTGGTGTTAAGACGCTAACAGCCTCTGACTGATCTTAATCTCACATGTGGCCCCAAAATGGTTGGCGTGGAGAATCGAGCGCTTGGTGTGATGCCCAGAGGGCGAGGAAGCACTGCAGCTCCACAGAGGGCAAAGATATTACAGGGTTAAACCAAAATTAAACTGACACCTCTCAAACTGAAGAGGGAAAAAGAAAAACACTCTTCATTACTCTGAATAAGGTTATACAGACTGGTTGTTATTTTAACAATGCTAAGGTAAAAAAATATAATTTTGCTTTTTGATTCAAAGCTGAAATATAAGTTCTTCGAATCATGCGTTGTTGGGTGAATCCCACAAGGCATTTATAGTTCATCTGTGCAGTCAAACATCATCGTATATGATTTAAAGCTATTAAAAATAATAACTGTTTAATGATTGAGACTTCAGATGGTCTATAATGAGGTTAGAGGAAAATCTCACCTGGGCTGTAGCCACGGCCCTCTAGATCTCCGTCTCCGGGCGGCGTGCGAGGTGGGGTGCGGGACGGGGAGCGGCAGCCCCTCCTGGGACTGGGCACTCTACCGTTACACCCCCCTCCTCCAGCCTGCTGAAGCACTGATCCCACAAACCTCACACCACCCCGGGCATAGCTGTTCACCTGCAGACAAAATACATATGGTTATTAATAGGAGTATGGTCAGTATGAAGAGGAACTGAAAGTTGTGCAAATAGATTTTTGCAGAGAAAGACCTCTGACACTTAAAGTCTGCATGAAATTCTATATTTTCTAAATGCATGTTATTGATCTTATTGTGAACAACTTTTTTGAGCTTGTAATTTTGAATCAAAATGTCATCATTCGATAGAAGTTGTCATAGCTTCTCCAATCATTTAGTCAGCTTAAACCCAGACCCTTTCATACAATCAGCTGCCATCTCACAATCAGATCTGCCACCAACCAATCAACAACCAACAGATGGTACATCACAATACGGAAGAAAAAATAAATAAATATCTTTCACTTTTTCCATTACAATGTGCCTTCAAAATTGCCAGACATCATGCGTTTTTGGGCACTAATATTACTTTTTGGCAAATCTGATTGCGAGTTTCCAGTAGGTTTTAAGAAATGGGATTGTAAGAAAAAAAGTCTGGCATTCATTGAAAAAATTAAGCATATGCTTGCATAGAGGACTCGTTCAAAATAAGATCAATGAGTTGAATTTACAACATAAATTGGGAGAATTTCCAACTTTAAACAGCACATTCTATGGACACGCACAGATCTATTAATAAACATTGCAATTACAATACCAGGGGGGTAAAAATAGACAATGATGATTATCATAATTGTGCAGCCCTATTAAATATAGCTAACAAATATAGATGAATTTTGTTTTATGCATTTGTTCAACTTATTTATTTTTGTGAAAGCAACTTTATAAACCTAAACATTTTATGAAAAAGTAACCATTATTTCTAGTAAATATAAAAATGCATGGCTAAAATAAACACGGACCCTGTCGATGAGCAGTCTCACTGTGTCACTGGTCAGAGATTCTCCAGGTAGAGGCCACTCCTCCACTCGCAACACTGGCAAGCTGTCAATCATCGGCACAGCATGATTACTGCAACCACACACACAACACAAACAAACACACATCAATTAAGGCAGTTGTAAACATTATGCATATTTTATAATTGCTGACATTTGCTATTCTTCACGTGTCCTCGATTAGCAAAGTATCAATTTGCCAAAGGTTTAACCCTTCTAACCCCAACTGACCGTATCAGCGGTGTCCGAAAGTCAATGATTTAACAGACAGCGATTCTGTATGAAGCCACCAACACTAAAACTGATTTCAGATATGTTTTCACAGCACCATAACACAAATGATCTAGAACTGATTCAACTGCGCTTAAGATGCGAGCAAACATTTACCGACTACAATGCTTACTTCTTGGTGGAAATAGGTTAATTAAAAAGCCATTTCTAAATAAATTCCTGTCAAGTCAGCCTATTTCTAGTCGATCAGACAGCATTTTATTCTTTCAAGCAACCTCTGAATCACACAGACAGTACTGTTGGGTATCACAAGATGCAAAAATATTTCTATGCTGCTTTCCTTCAAGAAATGACCAGATGTAGGCATCTTAGTAGACAGGAAGTTAAGCAAACAATGGATGTGGATACGTCTGGATGCCACTGCCTGATATGGCAGCTTTTTCCGAGTTTCATAGCCATTGTCTCTGGCTTGAAAGCGCATTCAAGCTTATGCTGACTGGATGCAGACATCATTCATACAGTATTCACAGAAGTTGGCATTACACAGCTCAGTGTTTTTCGCACCACAATACTGTTAACACACTACAACTGTCCTAGACTTTACTTTTGAATAATTTATTGTCACCTAAAGCATCACAGTGGAAATTAGCCTGTCGTGATCATCCACAGCTGCTTTGCAGGTTCTCATTGGTTGGTGAAAAACTACACTGTTGTCAGGGCTTTCTTATAACTTACATTTAACCCACATCTGCACCCCAGTCTGACTTCACACAAGCCCCGCCCACTCTAGCTAGACTGTCTGACCTCCAACTACTGATTATTAAATATTCATGCAGAGCAGACTCATTAAAAGTTAATTATTATTTACTTGGAAGGAGCTGGTCTGGGGTTTTTGGGGTACAGAATAGGGGGTGCAATGATTAGGTATGGACATGGTCAACATTACCTGGACCGTGGGCGGACCAGAATGGCCCTGTAGAGCAGGCTGCAGGGCAGAGAGCGGGTCCGGCCCACTGAGAGGATGATGGGATGCAGGGCGGCCAGTACAAAGCCTTGGGTGTAGTAGGACTGCAGGGCATGGGGCAGCTCGCACAGTGAGGATAGATACTGCACTGTGGGACGACTGCCTGTGGAACACAACAGAACTAAAACTTACAATGCACTCAGTGAAAACCACCATACAGTGCTAAAAGACACTGGCAGAACACCACAAGCTGTGCTAATATTATGAAGATATATTCTTTCGCAATTTATTTTCACCAAGAGCCAACCATTTAGACAGCGTGTAAAGTGACCAATCACAGTTTATTTTATTATCTGTGGGTAGTTAATTTTTTAGGGGTGGGCAAATGTGAAATTAGATCAAACTTTTTTTTTTCTAATCCTGAAAATTGCGTGAAGACTCTTGAGAAAGAGCCATTTCAGTGTTCGGTATACAGACATTAGAGGTTTATCTGACGGTTCACCACAGCTGATATTATATTATACTATATAAATTGTCCTAAATGTGACATGTACACTACCGTTCAAAAGTTTAGAGTCGGTAAGACTATTAAATGTTTTTGAAAAGTCTCTAATGCTCACCAAGGCTGCATATATTTGATCAAAAATACAGTAAAAACAGTCATATTATGAAATATTTAATATAATTTAATAAAATACTTTAATATATTTTAAAATGTCATTTATTTCAATGATGGCAAAGCTGAATTTTTCTCCAGTCTTTAGTGTCACATGATCCTATTATCAAAGTTGAAAATAGTTTTGCTGCTAATATTTTGTGGAAACCATGATACTTTTTTTTCAGGATTCTTTGATCATTCATAAAAAAGCATTTATTTGAAATACTGCATTTGGCCAATTTAAAGTTGCGTCCAAAAGTTTTTATTTCTTTTAATTTTAATTTGATTCAAATTAGCTGAATTTACAATGTGAAAATAATAAAAGTAATAAGATAATTGTACCTAATATTTGTGCAATTTTCTATGCACAAACTATTAACAAAGGTTACTGAAGTCAATTTAAGTCAAGCCAAGCGCTATTTGTATGATGCAAACTGTTGCTGCCCATGTGCAGCGTTACATTTCTGAGTTCCATTCCACTTAGGATGCTGTCTATGTAGGCAGCAAACAGCAAAGCCGGCCACTAGGTTTTGGAACAGAGCCAATGTTAAGGTTTCTCTAAGCGGCTCTTCAATAGCGTGCTACCGTTTAGTTAGCTTCTCGTCCTCCTGTCTGCAGCCTCTGACAGAAGATCACCCTGACGTCTCCCTCCTCTCCCCCAACCCCCCAACACACTTCCTGTGTCCACAAAGAGCTGCTGTTCACAGGGAGGCCTGGCCCCATGCCACACACACTCAGCCTCACAAACACAACATTCCACCACACACAACACAAACATACTCGCGCAAACATTCAGTCTTTCGGTTCCCACACTGGAGCAGACCCGAATTTTTAACCTCACATGAGAGACGATCTCACGGACCACAGAAAACTCATTCACAAACAGTAAACGGCTATGAACGAGTTGTCTATTCTCGTCCAAGTCTGATTTTGCAGCTACCTGAAAGTTTCGCCATCCCCGGTGTCTGTGGCCACTAAAGGGCTTTAACTGGCACGTATACATGTCCGCCCTTCACAACTGAGCTTTATAGACTCGTCATGGACACAACGACCCCGATGGGCTGGGGAGAGCGGTGGCTCGTTCACAGAGACACAGACCTTAGAAAGGCCTGCAATTTGTCCCAAACCCTTGAACCCCCCTCCTGTCAACTCTCACACAGAGGCCTCTGTTCTCTATAGAGACAGAGAGAGAGAGACTGTGTATGTGTGTTGTTTATAAAAAGAGAATGAGCTGAATGGATGAATAAAAAGAAAAGGGGGTGAGAAGACATGGAGAAGAGTTTGAAGGTGTAAAATCTGCAGAGGGAAAATGAGAAACAGATAGACTGGGATATGAGAGGGAGACGAAGGAGGTAGAGGGAAGGAATTTATGGGATATTTTATGACCCAGAAAGGGTTTAGGGGAAAAAGATGTCTTGTGTATGGAAGTAGACCTTTTCAGCGTGTGGAAATTTTGCAAATTTTGCCACATTTCCTTCAATCAAATATTCCATCAATTCAATGCATTCAATTTGCTGTTATATTTCACCCCAAAATCTAAATATTTCTAAAAAAAAAAAAAATAAAAAAAAAATAATATATATATATATATATATATATATATATATATATATATATATATATATATATATATATATATATATATATATATATATATATATATATATATATATATATATATATATATATATATACACACACATACATATATACAGTATATATATACAGTGCTATGCATAAGTTTAGACACCCATGCTAAAGTTGACTAAAAAGAGGAATAAAAAATCATCTTTTGGAAATTGAACTTAATGCCTTAATTAAAAAAATTAGGAAAAATCCAACCTTTAAGGACACCAATTTTCTTTGTGAATGAATAATGTATCATAAATAAATAAATGTTCTTCCTTAAAATGCAGGGTGCATAAGTTTGGACACCCCTATGTTAAATTCCCATAGAGGCAGGAAGATTTTTATTTTTAAAGGCCAGTTACTTCATGGATCCAGGATACTATGCATCCTGATAAAGTTCCCTTGGCCTTTGGAATTAAAATAGTCCCACATCATCACATAGCCTTCACCATACCTAGAGTTTGGCATGGTTTTATTTCAGTTAGCCTAATAGCTGGTTTGATTTGCATTGGGAGATGATCTTATGGAAAGTACTCCATGCCAATCTCTAGGTATGACATCATCATATGGTGATGTGGTGCTATTTTAATTCCAAAGGCCAAGGGAACTTTATCAGGATGCATAGTATCCTGGATCCATGAAGTAACTGGCCTTTAAAAATAAAAATCTTCCTGCCTCTATGGGAATTTAACATAGGGGTGTCCAAACTTATGCACCCTGTATTTTAAGGAAGAACATTTATTTATTTACGATACATTATTCATTCACAAAGAAAATTGGTGTCCTTAAAGGTTGGATTTTTCCTAATTTTTTTAATTAAGGCATTAAGTTCAATTTCCAAAAGAGGATTTTTTATTCCTCTTTTTAGTCAACTTAAGCATGGGTGTCTAAACTTATGCATAGCACTGTATATATATATATATATATATATATATATATATATATATATATATATATATATATATATATATATATGTATAAAACAAAACAAATTATTTTATAAATATTTTGATTTTGACGTGAAATAACAGCATGCTGTTGTAATGAATATAGTAAATATAGTTATAGTTTAAAGTATAGTTTAAAATGCTTACCTTCCATCAAAAAAATAATGTTGCAATGTAATAAATGATTTACGGTCTAAATGGCCAGGATTTATTTACATTATGCATAAATTGTTTCTTCCTTTTATTGTTTATTTTGGTGTGAAAGACATGTTTTCACCCAGCAAAATATTGCAAGGTCATCATAGTAGTTCATTTCATTTACAGGCCTTGAGATAACCCGATTAACCAGTTTTACTAGATTAAACTACATTGCCTGAAAACTCATTTAATACTCATAAATCCATCAGCATGCCAGAACGAGATTAACCAAAAGGGAGATTACACCAACATACCGTACACCTTAAGTCTGACTATAATGCTGAATGCTATCGCTTAAAGGATTCATTCACTCAAAAATGTAAATTGTCATTATATACTTATGCTCAATTATGGAAAGGGTGAGACCATTATGAATTTTAATTTTTGGGTGAACTAACCCTTTAAGAATATTATTGACTCCTAAATGGACAGGAAAATTGATGAAGGTTTTTCAAATGGTGATTTAAGGCCAAAATGAGACATTGAAACTAATCCCTTTTTCGACTTGTCAGACAGCTGTAAGAACAATGGGTTGTACATTAATATTAATATTAGCTCAAATGATTTATAGGGAATTTTAATAATTAATCATGAATATGATTAATATTTTGCATATACAGTTACATTAATTTATCGCAGCTGAACTAGATTGATATATGAATGATTACCATAACGGGTTATGGTTCGTCATTAATACATCAATTGTTCTTATTTCAGCTCGAAGTTATGGGATAACTTTAATGGAATTAATTTAGTTATCAAACAATCTGTTTGTCCAGCAAACATTGAACGTAAGATTAACTTAACTCTCAAGGAAAATTATCCTTACAACCACGAGAAAGAGTATCTTTTCCAGGCCTTGAAAAGACACCTTTCTGTGTTTGTAAAATTAGGTTACTTAAATCGTACCAAGATAAAGCATATAGCTAAGATCGAACATTTCAGGGACTAAGTAATATGGGTAATTAAATCAGAGTCAGTCAAGGGCATATGGAATTTAATAATACATCGAACTAAGGAATATATCAAACTACACAATACACACGGATTATATGTCTATGTACATAAAATACAGTTAAACAATACAAGATAACGAATAACAGTGAGAGAGAGAATAGAATGATCAGACTTAGAGAAAGATAGAATGACATAAAAGGATGAGAGAGCGGACGAGAGAGAGAGATGGGAGATGAGATCGGAAGTGAAAGCAAAAATCTCTGCGATCAGAGATCGCAGTTGGCTATGGCAAAAACACAGACAGTAACCCTTAAGACACAACAAAGAAATCACATTAAAAGTTCAATTCAATAATCGATACTTGCATATGGTTCTGTTTGTATGAGGAAGGAAGGCAGGGTCCTGCGTGTCTTTAAGAGCAGCGTGAGTCGTGTGAGGGGAGGCGTGCGCGTGCTGTGTCTTCCATGCGAGCGCGAGCGCGGGAGGTTCAAATAGTCTCTTTCTTTAAGGTGCAGTTGCCGGGAATGATTCAGGCTAAATTCATTCAGCTCGTGAATGAACCGAGGCGAATAGGAAAACGAAACTAGACTATAGAAAAACATAAAAGAAACAAAAGAAAAGAAAAGAGAAGCAGGCCGAAGCCGGTCCGGACTTGGGTTTCCAGAGTTTTGGAGGAGGGAGAAGAGAGAAAAGAAACTGAAGGTTTTGGCTTTTATCAGTGTCCCGTGTACCGTCCCCTTTCTCTGGATGACGAATCAGTTTAGAGCAGGAAGATTGTCCTGGTGTGTTAATGCCGCCCGACCCTCGTGTGGAATCACGAGGGGCAAAATGTGATATTATGCTCGGGGAATTAAAACGCATGGAACCATAACGTTTATCACAGTCTCTTATCAAAAATCTTCTTCTTCATGCCCAGGGGATCAAAATAACACTAAGAACGACTATTGACAAGGATAGCAACATAGAGATACATTATTTGTGGACACAAAGGCAGTTTAAGATTACATTACGGTAATTCAAAAACACAACTACTCTAATATCATTCTGGGGAACATGCAAATCACCCAGAACACTCTTTACACAGTTGTAATAGTTGGTAAAATGAGATTTTACTAGTGGAAGTCCATATATGGTAGTGTGCGTGTCTGCGTGTATCTGTGAGGTCAGCATCGGTTGCATCTCGTGGTGCATACCACGTGAGGGGTTGGGGGCTATTTGAAAATGTGTTACTCGGCAAAAACAAAGGTAGTTCTGTGGGCAGACTAACTTGACAGCCTGAGGCGTCATATAATTTTGCTGAGAGAAGCAAGATAGTCCTAGTTGTCCAAAACAACTGAATGGGGTAAGTCTTGTAATTTTGCCTTCAGTACACAAAGGACAAACGTTAGACACAGTAAGGGAATTGTGGTCGCAGCACGTGATAGTATGAGAAACAAACAGGGGCCTGTTCGTTTATTTCATTAAGTCGTGTAAAACATTAACCAGGGCCTGCTTGTAGACACTTGTGTCAGAAAACTAGTCAACTAGGCCTTTCTGGGTATATGCTCATAGGTGTTTTAGCATGAGAGAAACAATCAGGAATCGCTAATTCAGAGCATCTGGCCGGATAGACTGTCAGTGTCGTTACATCTCCCCCTTTTCGTCGGATGAAGTCCCTGTGTGGACATCATCGGACGACAATCATCACGATGGGCTGATGACAGGTGAATCCTGATGGTCGTGTAGCAGGTGGATCATGATGGTTGTGTAGCAGGTGGATCATGATGGGGGAAGGCAGGTGGTTCTTGGAGCTGAGGCTTCAGCTCGCTGAGGTTTGGCGTGGTCTCTGACTTGACACCCCCTTTCCGGGGATTCCATCTGAGACCTTCGGACACAGCTTTCGTGAGCTTGGCTGTATCGCATCTTGTTGAGTCTTCTGTACAGGATGGAGGCCAACCTAGTGTTAGGGTGTGGCTGATTACCTGCAGAGGTGCACTGCACAATGTCGGCAGCGTTCCAGCCTCGAACCGCAGATGAAGTGTTCAGAACGGGCCGTCGAGCCGGTGCTCGGAGGGCTTTGTTGGCAGGAGCAATGTCATTGAGTTGGGACCCCCTTTTCTCACTACGGGGTTCTAGTTCTGGATCTAAGGTGAGGTTGTAGTTCTCGGAGGATGGGAGTTCCAATGCTGTCTGGTACTCTTCGCTCGGAAGATGGTACCATGCCAAGCCATCAAGGTGTAGGGTGACACCTTTCGATACTTGAAGTCCCGTATTCTGGTTGAGCATGTTGACACGGCTGTTTGTGTCATGCTGGTCGTGCGTGACAGTGGCTGTGTGCACAGGTGTGTTAGCAAGCCAACTTTCACCTACAATCTCTGCTTGCGTCTCTGTCACTTGTGTGTGAGGCTTAGCTTCGGCAGGGCAGAGATAATGAATGTCTTTGGTCATAGTACACAGGTGCAGGTTTGGAGCTGGGTACCGTTGTGTGTCGCTGTCGTGGTAGGCCACCACGTCTGGAGTGCGTATCTTGATGTGGGTGTTGCGTTGCCAAAACCTGACCTTGCAAATGTCTGTAAGTCTGTAGACTTGGCTTGACTCGATGATAGGCAGATTTAGGAGAAAGCACACTTCTCTCTGCTCGGGATCGACGCAGAGTGAGATGGCGCTACCCAGAGAGTAGGCCAGGTGTTTTTGTAGAAGGTCAGCTGGCGTGTTGATGGCGGAAGCCAGCACAGTTAGCATCAGGCTTAGTATCAGGTACGGTGGGATTACACCTGTGGCTATGCTGTCATTGGAGGAGCTAACCTCCCACAGCATGTCTGTCGTTGGCGCTGTAACCAGCTGAGTCTGGACAAAGTCACTCTGTAAGACAGTAAACCACGGCTTCATGGAGTTTGCGGTCTGGTTCGCTGCATTTACACTGGACATACCAATGTTAAACAGAGTTCTGGCGGCAGCTACGGCTTCGAGCAACGCTCCCAGAAACCGGCTGGAGTGGTGGTTGGTGCTTAGGAGTCCCGATTGTGCAACAGTCACTTTCTCAAGTTGGTTGAACATGTGTTCGACCTTGGCCTCGGCGTGAGAGAGGGAGTCCTCTGTCCGTCGGACACTTGTCCAGATGTATTGGGCTACGGAGCTGGGGTAGTGTGCTCTGTAGACCGGGCGGGGCTGGATGAGTCGAACATGCACTTGCTGGGGGTAGGTCCTGTCGTCGGTGATCTGGAGTCTCAGTTGTTCTCTCAGTGGCAGCTGTCCTCTGGTTGGCTGACAGTACAGCATGGCGAACCACGGCAGCAACCTGGTACAGACAACAGGGAGAGAGAGAGAGAAAGGGGAGGAAGAAGCCAGCAAGGGTTGTCTTTGATTGGACAGGGCAGTCTTTTTACTTCGTGGGCGGCGACTGGGTTTAGTTCGCCTTGGCCCATGTTTTGCCACATCTTGCTGTCGGCTTGTCGCTTGCTTCAGTGTCTCGTCAGTGTCTCCGGTGTCGCGGTGTGCAGCACATGATGCGTTATAGACGAACATTAGCAGTTTATCCCCCTTTGTGCGCCGTGGCATTACATGCCTTGGCATAGTGATGTCAATCGGTGCACAACTTATAATGTTGTTCTGTACACGCAGCATGTGCGTTGAGTCATGCACAGGTCTGAGGCACTGGTTGTCAGTGGGGTCAGACGGCGTGTGAGGGTGGATAAGGAGAGTCTGTATGTAGGTGACAGAAGTCCGCATGTCCATTATGGTTGTCTTTTCAACTAGCGGAGCCAGCGTAAGCGGCTCTGAGGTAGGCAGTTGAGCTTGTAAAGTTTTTATGCTGTGTGTAAGCCCTTCAACCTCTAGGGTGGGTGGGTGGGTTGAAAGTGACCACAGCTTGTTGTTTAATGCACCAGGCTTGGCAATGGCTTGAATGAGGTCATGTCGCTGCAGGTCAGTCATGACATTGAGGCAGCAAGTGTCAAAGTCTTTGGTGGGCTGTAAGGTGCAGGGTAGCGGATTCAAACCTTCAGTTGGTGCTGAGTCTGTGTCTTCCTGGCTGGCTGTGGGAGTTCCCATGAACTCTGTGACCTTTGTGACCTGACCGTCTGGCTGTGACTGGAGGGGGCAAAGTTCTCGTACTTGAGCCCAGATCTTGAGCTGTTTCAAGTCCAGTAACGGTTCAAAACGATCTAGAAGGTCTCTGCCGATGAGGAATGGAAAGGTGTCCATTTTTGAGATGAACACTGGACTGAGTAGACTCAAAGGACCAATTGTCAGGTGAATGTGAGCTACCTGTTCGAGCCGGATGTCATGTTGACTGTATGACTGTACGTTCAGTTCACAAGTTTGAGGTGTAAGAGTTCGGTCTTGTCTCTTAGCTTCAAATTGGAGTCTTTGGAACAGTTGAACTGAAATTATCGTAATGTCTGATCCTGTGTCGATCAAGGCTTCCATGCTCACTTCTTTTTCCAACGTGATGTTCAGGTAGAGTTTTCGGCCTGTGCCCTTTTCAATGAGGTTGCCCAGGAACATTGGCATCGGGACAGGTGTAACGGTCATCGGGTGGTTAGGACCGGTCCCGTGTAGCTTGCTGCGGAGACAGTTAGACAGAACAGCGTTTCCTGGTACCTTGGTATTTTGGTACCTGGTGTGAGGAAGTGTGCCATCTCGTTCAGGGTGTGCCGCTGTCAGCTGTGGAGCTTTGGTGATGCTGTCACCTTGTGATGTGACAGTTAGCTCTGTGATCTTTGGATGACGAGCAGTGTTCGGGGTGCTTGGCTCAGTCAGCTGGCGGTCAGATGGTTTGGTTTCAGTTCTTATGCTTAGGCATAAGATGTCTGGCTCGTCCTTCTTGTCTTTCTTGCAACGTTTCTGGTGAAGAAGCTCTTTCAGCACCCTTAGGATCTCTGCTGTTTCAGACGTGGCTGCACTGTGGTTATGTGATGTGAGCTCAGGCTTGAGCTTACCAGTGTCGTGTCGAGAGTGGTTCCACTCTCTGTCGGGGCTTGTTGTCCTGGACGGTGGAGGTCGGCTCTTCTTGGGTCGCCGGCCGGCTTCCCGGAATCTTTCAGAGCGCTCGCTCTGGTGCTTTGGACGAGCACCACCGCGATTGTGTTGCCCTCTGCTGGTTTGGAACGGTCGTGACTCTCTGTAAAAATGTCTGTGACTGTGGTGTTGTGGGGCACCCTCTAAAGTCAGTTCTGAACAGTGCTCAGAAACAGAATAGATTGTGGGGTTTTTCACAGTCTTTTCAGAAATAGTCTTTTGCTTGGTGTAAGCTTTATGGGCTAAGTCACGCAGCTGTTGGGTAGACATGGTCCGTGCATCGGCCAGAACCCCAATATGATGGGATAAGGTTGGATGGAGATTCCGCAGGAAAAGAGTTTTAAAGGTAACATCCTGTTCCATCCCGGGCTCATTCCGTGCTCCAAAGAAGGCTTGTCGGAGTCGGTTGTAGTAGATCTGGGGGTGTTCACGCCGACCTTGCTTGAGGTCTACAGCAACGATGAAACCTTGATCGGAGTCTGGATCAGAGAATTCGCGGATCAAAGCTTGCCGTAATTGTTGGATGTCCGTTTTGACAGCCTCAGTTTGACGGTCTAGGAAGCTACGAACATCACTGCTAGCCGTTATTCTTAACAGATACAAATTGTCCCAAGCTGTCAAATTGGCGACAGTTTGCAAGTGAAAGTCAATATCTTTTAAATAAGCATGAATGTCACAACCTTCTGCAGAATCTGGATCGAACATAGGAATGTTTCGGGCTAGCTTGTCAAGTTCTCTGGGGGTCGTGCCGTGGTTAGTGGCATGGGTTGTCTGAAAGGGTCCTCCCCCTTTTGCTGCTGACAGGTGTTCTTGAAAGCTGGCTGGTGATGTCTTGAGCCGTGGGCTTACATCTCCCTTTTCAGCTCTGGGTTCTTGGCTGAAAGGGTTGGGGTGGCTGGCCGGGAGAAACTCTGTGATGTGTGTTTCTCTGTTCCAGTCACTCTGTAGTCTGTAAGAATGTCTCAGTTCTGCATGAACAGTGTCAAGTTCATCTTGGAGCTCGTCTCTCTGCAGAGTAAGCTCGCTGATTTTCGCTCGGGCCGCTTGCAAGTGTTTTTCGCAGGCCCTGGCTTTAGCGTTTGTTTCTTTTAGTTCAGTCTCGGCTCTCTCTAGGAGAGCGTCACTTTGTTGGAGTTTTTCGTCGAGTTCTTTTCTGGATTCTCTCTCCAACTGTTCTCTTTGGTCTGTGTCGAGGCGCAGATCTTGCAGGGCATTTCGAAGTCTTTCTACTTCTTTCTGTAGCGCTGGATCTGTGGCGTCCTCTTTCTCGCGCTGGTTCTGGGTCTCGAGGAGGAGCTGATCTAGACGACTCTGGGTTCGGGCCTGGTCTTTCCGGGCCTCCTCCACTTGAAGCTGTAGCGCTGCTGCTTGCTGCTCCAGGTCGATGTTGCGCCGTTCACTGAGCCTCGCCTGGGCGACGACGTTGTGGGTGACGCTGCTGACGATCCTGGCCCAGTCTTTGTAGTTGTAGCTTTGGGTAGGATCGTGTGTTATCAGCTCGTCTAGCTCGGTGTCCAGTTGCGTTTGGCTCAGATGCTGCAGGTCACTGGCGTCCTTGGGCAGGAAGGGGGTAGTCATTGCTTTCAACCATGTCGAGAGGCTGCCCCCGTGGACTGCTGGACTGGATGAACGGGACATCCTGGCTCACTGTGGGTGAGAGAAGCACAGCACACACAAAAAGAGACCAATGCAAGTTCGTTCTAAGGTTAACGAGCTATACTCATACGGGCTATGCCGTTTATGAGAATTTTGGGGCTAACTGATGCACAGTTAGACAGTTCCAATTAACTTGGGTCGACAAAGGACCTGCAATGGAAATTTGACAGGCAGTAGCCTAGCGGGTCACGTGGTGACACTGGCTGCTGGTTATCACTCTACTATTTAGCTTCCTTGGTGGCTCTCACAGGTTACTGTCTCTAGGTGAAATGAAAGAACCAAATCACAACAGAACAAAGGATAGAAAAGACTGAGGTAAAACAAAACACTAGTGATGACTAGGTCTGAAATTAAATAAACAGAATAGTAACACAGTACGTGTTCAAGAGGATAAAGAGACCTAAGCTATTACCACTGCTAGGGTTTGAGATAGGCCAACAGGTGAGTGGGGCTATCGGGGTAGGAAACCTAGGAAGATGGTATGGCTTAGAGAAGAGATGGGCCAAACATCTAGAATGTACCCAAGGGAATATCTAATCTTTTGTGGCTTAGACAGGAAAGGGGTTTTACTAAATTTAGTTTACCTGTGGTGAATTGAAGCCGCTCTGGTGGGACCCGTGGCTCAGTCAACCCCTCCGACGGTTCCCAACACCTGACCGCAGTGTCCTCAGGCAGCTTCGTTATCTCCCTGTACCTCGCTGCGCCCTCTCAGACAACTTGCGACTTTACAGCACAACCTGGCAACACCAAGGTTTCCCCGGCCAGACAACACGGCAAAATTGGGTTTTAGCCCGGAACTCTCCTGAAGAGTGGCCCACTTTTAGGCCCCAGTTCGGGTTTATTGTCCCAAAATTGCTTTGTGTGTGTCGGCTGGCGCGGTTGACCTTTGGAGTGGCAAATTGCTAATGTCGCAGTTGCGTGCCGCAACGATGGTACGGGATTTGGAAGTGTCTGAAATTCACGTAACGGCAAGTGTCAGTAACGCCAGTTGGGCAACCTCGCTCGCGGAAACCAACCCGAGATGACTGCAACTCCCCACAGTGCTCAAGTGAATGCCACCTATAAATACACAGAGGATAAACAAGTGAAACTTAAAGTGAATTAAGGCTAGTTTGTTTAAACCAAATGGATTGTTTATGTGGCAATAGGAGTCAAAGGTTTTACTAAATAATAATAAAATGAAAAGGAAATTATGATAATGATGGTAATTATCAAAATAACCTAACCCAAAAGAGAGATAGGAAAAAGTAGAATAAAATAATAGAATAAAAATAAAATTTGAAAATCAAAATCAAAATGAAATGACAGGATGAACCCAGGAGAAGAAGCAGGCCGCAGTAGTGTGTTTTCACCACAAGGGGGCGTGCTCCCTCTCTGTGCTCAACCTGGCAAACCGAAAACTTAATTCAAATTAAAAATTCAAAACTTGTTTAAATTAAAATTTAAAATAAGCATGTAAGGAAATGTAAAGATCAGAATGATATCTTATACTAATCCAGATACCCTAAAGTATCAGTCCTACTTATAAAAATAATCAGGAGAGAAAGACAATATAAAAGAGTGAAAGGAGGAAAATAGTGATGCCGACTTAGTATCCACAAGGCCACACGATGGTGCTGTTTCCTTCAAGTGGATGTCAGTGGCTGAATACACAACTCAATTTAAATTTAAAGTTCAAACTAGTTTAAATCAAATTTTAATGAGCATGTAAAGAGCATGTAAAAGGAAAACTCAGAATAATATCCCATAATAATTAATGGTAACAGTGAAGTTTCATCAATAATTATTAAGATAATCAAAAGAGAAAAGTGGAAGTAAACAATTCGAAAAGAGAGCTGAGTGAACCGACCTCGCGGGTGACGGCCACTAGGTGCCGTTGTTTCCTCTAAGGGAATGGCTGAGATTTAATCTAGGTTTTAATTCAAATCTTGTTTGAACCAAACTCAGAGTAAATGTATCAGTTAACAGCAGGAAAATTGTCTAACACAAAATAATATTCGCACGAGCAAAGCTGTAAATGCGAATAGTTATTTAGAGTTTAAACATTAATTCACAGGGAAATGAGTTCAGCCGTGAAGAGAGCGTTATCTGATAACTGGCCACGAGATGGCGTTGTTGCGCTCATGCAGGCGGAAATCAGAAGGCGGGGGTAATTTGAAACTTCTAAACACTTAACGAACGCCCTCTGGCGTTTAGTTAATGGAATTACACCCAATTTCCATGTGATTCAAAGCTAAGAGCTTTCAGATCGCGTAACGCGCTGATTTTCTGCAACAATCACAAATTAGACAGAGGTCTCGGCGGACCTTTTGGTGCTATTAATACTGCACAAGAGAGTATGGCGGGGTTTCTTCGCCGCAAATACTCAAATGTGGACAACAGGAATTGTACGTCTGTTGCACTCCCATACGCACTTTATCAAAATAGCACTTTATGATTTAAGTGTGTTGGTTTAAAAATTGGGTAGCTAATCCATTTTTTCGACCAGGAGTTTTATCGTTAATTTTTGAATATCACTGTGGTTCACCACAAATTCAATAACGACATTTGCATGCAAGGTATGTTTAGAAGGAAGCTCGCTTCAAAACATATTTATTAATACCGGTAATACGCACGTGAGAATTTTTCGTTCACAGCGATTTAAAACAAATATTAGAAATGTATCAACTGCAGAGATATTTCTTCATCTCTTAACAGGACATTTGTAATACTAAATACTGCAGTGTACGTAGCATTTAACAGTGCTAAAATCGTCTAGGCATATTTTAGCAATTTGTTAAAATGTAACGTTAGGTCTACTGACTTCGGCTTTTTGCCTTGGACAGTTAGGAGTGAGTTCGCGTTAGCGACTTAACTCTCAAATTCATAATTTCATAATGCGCAAAAATTATTAATAACCATATAAACAGACTGAAACTGAATATTGCCCATAAACAAAGTTTGAAATGCGTCGCGTTCTCCACCAAACTGTAAGAACAATGGGTTGTACATTAATATTAATATTAGCTCAAATGATTTATAGGGAATTTTAATAATTAATCATGAATATGATTAATATTTTGCATATACAGTTACATTAATTTATCGCAGCTGAACTAGATTGATATATGAATGATTACCATAACGGGTTATGGTTCGTCATTAATACATCAATTGTTCTTATTTCAGCTCGAAGTTATGGGATAACTTTAATGGAATTAATTTAGTTATCAAACAATCTGTTTGTCCAGCAAACATTGAACGTAAGATTAACTTAACTCTCAAGGAAAATTATCCTTACAACCACGAGAAAGAGTATCTTTTCCAGGCCTTGAAAAGACACCTTTCTGTGTTTGTAAAATTAGGTTACTTAAATCGTACCAAGATAAAGCATATAGCTAAGATCGAACATTTCAGGGACTAAGTAATATGGGTAATTAAATCAGAGTCAGTCAAGGGCATATGGAATTTAATAATACATCGAACTAAGGAATATATCAAACTACACAATACACACGGATTATATGTCTATGTACATAAAATACAGTTAAACAATACAAGATAACGAATAACAGTGAGAGAGAGAATAGAATGATCAGACTTAGAGAAAGATAGAATGACATAAAAGGATGAGAGAGCGGACGAGAGAGAGAGATGGGAGATGAGATCGGAAGTGAAAGCAAAAATCTCTGCGATCAGAGATCGCAGTTGGCTATGGCAAAAACACAGACAGTAACCCTTAAGACACAACAAAGAAATCACATTAAAAGTTCAATTCAATAATCGATACTTGCATATGGTTCTGTTTGTATGAGGAAGGAAGGCAGGGTCCTGCGTGTCTTTAAGAGCAGCGTGAGTCGTGTGAGGGGAGGCGTGCGCGTGCTGTGTCTTCCATGCGAGCGCGAGCGCGGGAGGTTCAAATAGTCTCTTTCTTTAAGGTGCAGTTGCCGGGAATGATTCAGGCTAAATTCATTCAGCTCGTGAATGAACCGAGGCGAATAGGAAAACGAAACTAGACTATAGAAAAACATAAAAGAAACAAAAGAAAAGAAAAGAGAAGCAGGCCGAAGCCGGTCCGGACTTGGGTTTCCAGAGTTTTGGAGGAGGGAGAAGAGAGAAAAGAAACTGAAGGTTTTGGCTTTTATCAGTGTCCCGTGTACCGTCCCCTTTCTCTGGATGACGAATCAGTTTAGAGCAGGAAGATTGTCCTGGTGTGTTAATGCCGCCCGACCCTCGTGTGGAATCACGAGGGGCAAAATGTGATATTATGCTCGGGGAATTAAAACGCATGGAACCATAACGTTTATCACAGTCTCTTATCAAAAATCTTCTTCTTCATGCCCAGGGGATCAAAATAACACTAAGAACGACTATTGACAAGGATAGCAACATAGAGATACATTATTTGTGGACACAAAGGCAGTTTAAGATTACATTACGGTAATTCAAAAACACAACTACTCTAATATCATTCTGGGGAACATGCAAATCACCCAGAACACTCTTTACACAGTTGTAATAGTTGGTAAAATGAGATTTTACTAGTGGAAGTCCATATATGGTAGTGTGCGTGTCTGCGTGTATCTGTGAGGTCAGCATCGGTTGCATCTCGTGGTGCATACCACGTGAGGGGTTGGGGGCTATTTGAAAATGTGTTACTCGGCAAAAACAAAGGTAGTTCTGTGGGCAGACTAACTTGACAGCCTGAGGCGTCATATAATTTTGCTGAGAGAAGCAAGATAGTCCTAGTTGTCCAAAACAACTGAATGGGGTAAGTCTTGTAATTTTGCCTTCAGTACACAAAGGACAAACGTTAGACACAGTAAGGGAATTGTGGTCGCAGCACGTGATAGTATGAGAAACAAACAGGGGCCTGTTCGTTTATTTCATTAAGTCGTGTAAAACATTAACCAGGGCCTGCTTGTAGACACTTGTGTCAGAAAACTAGTCAACTAGGCCTTTCTGGGTATATGCTCATAGGTGTTTTAGCATGAGAGAAACAATCAGGAATCGCTAATTCAGAGCATCTGGCCGGATAGACTGTCAGTGTCGTTACACAGCAATGAAACTGATCCAAAGTAGAGATTAAGGCCACTCGTAATTCTGTCTGCTGCCTCTGCAACATGAACATCTGGCTTTCTACAACCAAACACCCAAATTAAGCATCAGGCAAGCTCCTGTACATGCCAATAGCATTAATGATGCATAAAATGTAAAAAAATAATTTCTAAATTAAAAATAGATTGGTTAGTGAACATTACAGTACTTTACATAAATTATTTTATTTCTCTTTATAAAAAAAAGAGAAAAAGTTATTTTCTTAACCTTGTCCTCATCAAAATAATACATAATTGAGTGTCCAAGAGAGCCACACATACGGATCATACCAAACCTTGGAACGTTCCAGAACCCAAGAGGAATCACCCTAGAGGAAGATCCTTTAGCTTTCCTCTTGCTCAACAGACAAGACCTCTAAGGTTATTTGACAAAACAGTTTACACATTACAGCCCCGCACTCTTAAAAATTAAGGTTCTTTATTGGCATCTATGGGTCCATGAAAAGCATTTAACATCCATGGAACCTTAATATTTGAGAAAAGGTTCTTTAGATTATTAACAAATTCTTTAAAGTAGCACAAAGGAAAAAATGAATGGGAACACAAATGGTTCTTCTTCTATGGCATCACTGTGAAAACCTCAGTTTGCAACTTTTGTTTTTACGAGTGTAGAAACCAGCATTGTTCCTGTTCTGACATGAGATGCAGGACAAGACAGGTCCAAGCGAAGAGAGCATACATGGAGTATGCAAGCTAACAACAACTGTGGTATTTTTCCAAGCGATACACGTCTACCATGATTTTAGGCATAGATACTTGTCAAGCTGAGGTCTTGCAAATGGCTGCAAAGAGTCGAAAGGTATAGCCACATCATCTTGTAACCATTGAAACACTCACAGGCACACAGCCGAGGAAGAGTTTCCACAGGTTACATTCGATATGCAGATAGAGCAAGGCAAAGGAGCACAGCCTGTGATGCAGATCTGTCTAAATAATGTGAGCAGTGTCAGACACCATCGCTTCAGGAATCTGTACACCAGGTGTTCTCGGGAATGAAAGACTAGAACAAAGGGGGCGCTGACATGCCAATTGACTTTTCCCTCAAATCTCCAACTCCCACACCCGCAGACATTTTTATGATCAGATAAAAAAAAAAGTATAGCTAATATCTGGATTAAGATGTGTTGCATTAAAATATGACTTATTGTTATGTTATTATTGAGGCTTTTAACAATGCCCTTTATAACCAGCTGACAACAATCCAGGTAACCTAACTGATTAAACTCAGTTTCAGAGAGATTAAATAATTTGCCTCATAAACTTCTAAAGTGGTGGACTTGAGGCCTAGCCAGGTGGAGACATGTAACCTGCATACATTACCATCACAAAACAATGAATTTAAATGGGTGTGTGACCAACTAGATGTGTCCATCATTTCGACAGAATTTATCCATAGGCTACTACAATTTTATAGAATTCTCTTGCTGTCAAATAAGCATTATCTACAGAATTGGAAAAGCATTTATCTTTCTCAGATCTGAAACCTAATCTAAATGTGTAGGCTTATGTCAAAAACAAGTGGCAATCAGAATGGAATGAGTGCTTAAATTACATTACATCAATCCTATTATTGGTACTTTTTACTTTTACTTTTAATAACTGTAGGGAACAAGTAATTTACATACGATGCAGACATTCAAGGCTTACACAAGTTTAAAAACCCATTTGACAAATATTTAAAATGAAATGAAAAATTTACATCATGTCAGAACCCATTGTCTGTCAAACATATTTTATTGGATTGTAGGCTAATATTTAGTCATCTGAAGAAAAAAATTCTGTTAATACAGTTTTTTTATATCAAGTTAATCTAAATTTAGTTTTAGGAAAAATGGGTCTTAAATATATTTAGTTTCTCTATTTTAAATGTTATAACTCAAGTAGGCCTATGGTTTTCGCCATGAAAACTAGCTAGCATGGCATAGCAAAGAAGCTAGCATGGCATTAAAAAACAAACAAAGAAACAAACTGTAGTTAGTGTAATACTGGACTATTCTATGTACATCTCATTTCCCATCATAGTCCTGTAAGAAATATTACTCAATCTAAAATGCCGTGATATTGATCAGCTAGGCTGCTGCTTTGTTCCTCAGCATTTTACAATAGTACAATAAACAAAATGTACATTAAAAGAAAAAAGTCAGTTTTTTCGTTAATGAAAATGGTTCTAACGCACAGACTGAAATACGGTCTGGAGCAGCAAAATTAGTGAAACGGAGTGAATGAAGTCTCCTCTCCGTGCCTAAAGCGTTCATTAATCACTCCAGGTATTCCAAATCCATTACGTGGTTTTCACTCCCCGCTCCCGGCTGGTTAGCGAGCGAGAAACCCGCACAAACTTTCAAAGTTCAAACAATCCACTTCTACTCCAGGCAAAATAACGCAACACTACAATACACTGACTATACTATGCAGCTATGCTATACTATACTATAAATGTGGGCAGTACTTTGTAAGACTGAGTGTGCATGGTTCCTTCAAACCAAAAAAAAAAAAGACGCTAATGGGAAATTCATATAGTGGAAACTGTTGCACGGAGGGAGTCTGAGTATGGATGTCATCTTGAACTGGCGCGGGTGAGCTGCTGTCTTAAACCCCCTGACCTATTTCCACATGCAATGAGGCTTCAGCGCTGTTGCTGGGTAAAACGGTATTAGCTCTCGCAAACCCCAGGACGCACATGTCAGGATTCATCATTGCCAGAAGTTTGAAATTGAAAAGATGATTTTGTCCCAAATCCTAGCGAGCTTCCTGTCTAGGGAGCATTTCTGGCCACCACTGGCACGTGCCACTGTTATCTAGCCAGGCAGAGGATTGTGTGAGAGACACAGCCGAATGAACAACTGGAGCTCTTTCTCATTCATTACAGCCTTGGCTTGCAAAATGGAAAAAGTAGCCTGCCACGGAAGGAGTAGTTTTCAGGAGGGGGGGAAACAATTTGTTTAGTTTATTTTTTAACTACTACTTTAACGCAGTTTTATTGTAGTAAGAATAACTGAAATAACTAGTATTTTGGTGGAAACTATGGTTAACGTTACCATGGCATTTTTTTGTAACATCACATCCACACTTTTGTTTACTGAACTGTTCTGTAACGTTACCTTCCAAACTGAAGTCCAGAAGCACATACTCGTACACGGAGTCTGTTTTGGTCTCGACCTGTGGTCTCTTTAAAGTGGAGTAGATTTTCCCCGGGCTGCTGTCCTCCGGGTCCTCCAGTTTCCGTAGTCCGCATCCCATTATAACGGGATCTCCAGCACTCGCAAGGCCGGACACGGGGCGACCCACTCGGCCACACAAGAGGACTCCCGCTCCTGTGCTTAGAGGGTTTGCTCCATATTCCAACAACTTAATCCTTCGGGAGTGGCACTGAACCGAGGATGACGTGCAGTGTATCCGATCCTCTTTAAGAAAACGGCTTAAGTCTAAATGAGCAAAGATCACCAAGTCCTGCTGCTGCGAGAGGGTTTATGAAATCAAATAGCCTACTTTCTGAAGTTGATGTTTAGTAAATAAATCCAGATTGTTTTCCTTAAAACCTCTACCAGAAAAAACACATCTCCTCCAGTCTCCCTAAATGGCCGCGAAATAATAAAGCAAAAGTTGTAGAGGGTTGGAAGCATGCTGAAATTAATGAGGGGGCGTGGCGAAGGAAGAACGGGATTGCTGAATAATTAATCAGGGCGGGGCTGCATATTAAACAGGAGGAGGGGCGTGTATAAATCATAAATGTTAAGGCAGAAAACGTTCCAGTATTTGTTTAAAACACAACATTTTCACACATGGAGATAAAGGAAGAAAAACTATAACCATAACAGCCCATTAAAACACCTTGAGATAATAGTAGAATGGACTCTCACTATTTTGTCCTCAAATGGTTGTCTTAACTTGGCAATTTAATTTAATTCTATTATTACAATTACTTTTTCTATAATTATTAATAATTGCTTTATTAAAGAATGGAATAGTAGGCTACATTTTTCCTCCCCCAACCATAATTCATTAATCCATCCATTCTCTAGACCACTTTTATCCTTTTTGCAGGGTCATAGGGATGTTGGGGAGCCTATATATAATTCATATTAATAATTTTAAAATGAATTGGTCAGTAATTCATAATAAAATCAGCAATGAAGCAAATGGCTTTTAGGTCACTTTTGGCACTTTGACAGAGTAAAGCAGGGATGGAAACTCTATAAAGGGACTTGAAACCACTTTAAATTAAGACCGTTGCACTAGAAACATCTGCTCAAACTAAGTGGTGAGCTAAATTTGTTCACCATACAAGGAGTAGAAAATTATGTCTATGGACATAATGAGCATGAGCGATTTTTTTTTTTAAAGATTAATGTCTAAAATACTTAATTTACTAACCACATGGTCACTTATTTCAAGAATTTTCTTTTTAAGTGTTATTGTATGTCATATGCTCATGACTTTCATAATTTCAGCTACCTGTTTGAAGTCTACAGACTTGTGGGAGTGAGATATTGTGTCATATGTGTCCCGTGTGTTTGCAGCCGTTATGCAGTCTTAATGTTGAGGGTTTTTTACAGGGCATCTGGATCTTGTTTGTGCATTTAATAAGGAGCACACGACTGAAGCACAAGACCACTGTGGCTGAAAAACAAGATAGTGCCTTTTCTCTTAACATAAGCAATAAGAGCATTTTGTTGATAAAACAGAACAAAAGAGAGAGAAGGAAGGAAGGAGGCCTCTAAATAGGGGGAGCAGAGGAAAGCTAAGAGACACAACTCAAATATGTGTATTACTTGGCTCTATTTTTACACATTTCTGTCAGAGTCAGAATTCACCCTGGCTAAAGCGGAACCAAAAAACAAAACATGAAACTACCAAAGTAGCTCACTACTGTACCACCTGTCAACCTTACAGCTGAAAACAATGCCCACCTGCTGGCCGTGACCACGCTGAACAACAGTCGCATTAACCAGCCACAAAGCGGCATATTTTTGAAAGCAGCTCATTTTAGCGGCTTTGTGTCGCTTTATTGTTTTGGCTCTTGCCGCTCACGACACAGTATGATTAGGGATTAGTTTCAAAATCAATCCTTCAAAAACATCTTTGTGTCAAATTTCCTGTAATTCTTTTTAGATTATGTGGCCTTGGGTCACCCTGCAATACAACAGACATCTGATGCATTTAGAGCCAAATCCAAAGTTGGAATAATATGGATAGTATTTGCTAATCTTTCATAGAAATGAAAGAACATCCAAATTTTAGATCTTGACAGTATGTCACACAGCTGTCTGCCCATGTGCCTCTTAGTCAGTGCTCAGAAATAACACTGAAAAACCAAGTCTGGGTCCTAGACCGGAAAACCACTGTCATTCTGAGACCACACCCAGAGGACACTGGGAAGGAAACTTTCTTTAAACACACAGTTTAGGAAGGAAACAAATATACAGTAGGTAAAAACCGAAACAAAACCTTGTGCAACACACCTCCTAGAAAAGTGAAACACAAATGCATTATTTAATCTTAAACTTGTACTTCTGAAAATCACATTCACTATTCATTTCTCATCTGTCTCCACATTTTCATCCCAAAACAAATACAGACATCACATTATAATCCCACCTCTGTTACTGTGAGATTGACCTGTCCTACATCAGTTGCTCTGACACATAATCCTGACTCTACACAACCTATTAATCTATTCCTGAGCTCCAGTGAGATCATATCTGATAAGAGTCAGGTGTAACTTTTTAATAGTCATTTTCAACAATAGAGCGGCACGGAGCACTGTCGCCTCACAGCAAGAAGCTTTAAAATGGATGGATGGATTGATTTCAACATTTATATTCAAACGGACACTTCATTGTATTTCATTTAGTGATGAATTTGTGTCTTATTCTATCTTTTAAAGTCATTGAAAGGCACTTACATAATGTAGGGGAGATCAGGAGAGTTGTAACAAGATGAGAGCCAATCAGAAATGAGCTTATGGTGAAATCACGATCAGACATGACCACCACTAGTAAGGTGGCTGTAGCCTGTAGAAGCTGTACAAATTTAAGTAGTATTTAAGTAGAACAAAATGTGAAACACTCCACATTCTCTCCAATAATTTTCGCAAATTGCCATATTGAGAAAAGATCTTACAAGAAAATGTAGCTAAATATTAAGCTTATAATTTTGCTTAGCGCTGAGTGATCACAAATTCAAATGGGGCTATTTAAAGACACAAAAGGCACTAAACTGGGCTCAATTTCTTTCTTTCTTTTTACTAAACTGGGCTCATGCTAGTCGATCTTACAATGGAACGTTACACGCTTCTTCTCCAATACTTGTGACACAGCGCCATCTACCGTTCAACACATGAAGTAATCTTGTATTGAATAGTTTCATTATGTAGATACAAAATAACAAGTGGCAATCATATCGGTTTTTGGTAATAATTTGTGTAATAAAATTGGTTGTGGATCTTTTGCCACTCATAGTCGTACAGTGGTACTTTGACTGTGATAAATAGCCTAATTAAAATAAATTCTAAAAATAAAATGTAAATTTTTGCAACTGATTATCACTATTATAGAATAAAAATTACGCTGAAACAAAAAGAAAGAAAGAAAGAAAGAAAGAAAGAATTAAATAATAAAAATAATAAAAATAACCAAATATTTTCAAACAAACTATTACTCTGATTTGTTTAACATGTTCTCTGTCTGTACTTTAAACATGACTATTATGACTGAATAGCTATAATGCAACCCCTTTTTTAAAATTTGACTGGTTTCTTTATGGTTTTTAACATCTTCCCTCTTGAGAAAATGTGAGAGTACCAGATCCTACTAGTCTTTTCATTACTCGAGAGTACTTTCAACACTTTGATTCAACACAAGAAAATTCAATTTTGAATGACATAAAGTGCAGAAGGAAAGGAAGCAATAATGCAAATATTATTTTAGATCATGTAGCATTTCAAATACGTTATAGGCTACCTTATAAAAACGTAGGGGTTTTAGTGCATTTACCACACGTTTGTTCAAAACGTCTTTATAACACACTGTGACCATTTGATTTTGACTTTGTTTTGAAGTAATTGATACAAATAATCTCTGCAGCTGCTGTTATCTGATTCTTCACCGAAAAGGGAGCAAAGAAGCAGAGCTGAGGAAGGACACAGAGATAAGAGCAACACGACCCTGACACACATCTGTCACCTCTCACACTCGCCTGTGCTCTCTGGCAATAACAAGCTCTTGTTTTGGAGTGCATTACCTACACACACTAACTTCACTTACATAAAGCAGAAACATTGTAGCAACATTTTTATAGCTAGTTAGCTAGGTAAACAATCGTTCAGGGTTCATAAATCACAAAAGCATATACTATGCACCATATTTTCAAAGTAAGCTCTATATTTTGTTGTTTTAATTGTTTGAGGTCTATCAAAAGTGTGACGTTTCCGTTTCCATACTATGGAAGTCAACGGGGCTCATCAACTGTTTTGGTTACACATATTCTTCAAAATATCTTCTTTTGTGTTCAGCCTAAGAACGAAATTCATACAGGTTTGGAACACTTTTGAGGGTGAGTAAATGATGACAGAATTTTCATTTTTGGGAGAACTATCCCGTTAAAGTTCTCAAATCGTTGTAGTAGCCTACACTTGAGGGCGCTGTTGCTAGTTTAGTGAAAACCCACATGTATAATTACACTTCCGTGAAAACTGCAGTATGTTTGTAAGATATTATATTTCAAGGAGTGAATGTACACAAATTTAAATGATTATAGTGGACATAATTGTTAGGTTATTTATGTAGTTTTCTGAGTTAAGTTTTAACCTGTTTCTAAAATATAAACATATGAAAGAAAACAGATAGGCCTACTAATCTTGTAGGTGATATTCAAAGACTAAATCAATATTGTTCACAGAATTCCTCCATATATTGCTCATATAATATTTAGTGGACACTACCAGATTTTCTAAGAGGTAACAGAAACATAAAGTGCCGAACTTAGCTGTGAGATGATCCAGTTTTCAAACCTCTTTCCCTCATAAACTGTTAACTCAAACACACACATTCAACATCTTACACCAACTGTCTACTTTTGGCTGAACGGGCTGACTAAAACGGACCTCATTCTTACACTGTTGTTCTTCTTTTTCATTTTGAGAACATTAATGGAATTTTCATAACCCTCCGGTTCCACCCAATGACCTAAACATTTAAGGTGTGGCAAAGCAAAGTATGATGTTAAAACACAAATCAGTCTTAAAGAGTATATTAGAGCTCTCTTTAATGACACTGTTCTCATAGAGAGGGTTTAGTTTTACCAAGGTAACCTGACGCCAGGGGAAAATCTGCAGAGAGGTGTTAGAGTTTTTAGCCCTGCTAATGGCCCTCGGGTTCTGTCTACTTTTCACAGAGGGTTTGCATCTCGAGCAACCTCTCATTCGTCTGGTACATCAGTTGGCTCGACACCAGGGTTTCACAATGTTCTTTTACTCTGCATTTCTGTGTGAGTTTTATGAACTAAATTCACACACTTCTGTCATGAGTTCTGCACACACATCAGGCACATAGAGGGCAGTCCAGATCATTTAGGATAACATTCATCATTTATGTGTTAAAAGCATCATCTCAGTGTGGTTCTGCTGTCTATTTTTTGCAAATAGACAATGTCTAATAATGGAGAATATTAACAGCAAAAGTCTGCTATTTTTGCTGTAAAGGCATTTAAAAGACACTAATTTTGTCAGGGACGGTCATGCTTGATTTTCTTGTATAAAGATTATATTATATTATTATATTTCCTAAAAAATAAGAAAAAACACTTCAATCTTTTATGAAGTGGAGTTTTAGCTCAATATTTATGAAGAATAAATGTAATTTAATTGCTGAAATCACTAGAAAACCTTGGAATTACAGCATTTTTGCTTTGAATATTTCATTTACTTTACATTTACTTATTATTTTGTTATTTTTCATGTATCTGCTCAGTAGTGTTATTTTAGTAGCCTATCATTGAGATACTATTCTTTTAATTAATATTTTATATTTTCATTTTAATGTAGTATGTTTTTGACATTTATAATATGCATCTATGCATACATTTCCAAACATTGCAAACATTTTTGGAAAAATTGTTTGTCAAATTAGAGCAAGTGTCAAAATTAGAAACTCAAGGTTTGTTGAACTTTATCAGATCTTTCACTTAGAATTCAAATGTTATAAACAACAGAGCATGTGTTAATTCAATGACTGCCAAATAGTAAGTGAAGATGTAGCTAGCCTACTATAAAGTATATCATGGAACGCTGCCCTAGAAAAACACGCATATATTACATTTTGATACGCAACACAGATTGTCAACAGTATCGGACTATCCCCGTTTTTCTATATCGGAAAAGTGATACCTCAAGCTTCTTTTCTTCCAAACATCTGGTAAACTCAAATGAGTAACATTCCTGAGGCTCATACGCATGGCTCCTCCTCTTTGAAAAAAAGAGCGATTATAGTTTGTGGAAATTTGAGAGTGCCCGATTGGCCACGACACCAGTCAATCAAGAGCTTACGGACGCGAGGGGCGGGTTTAGCGGATCTAAGAGGTTGTACCAGTATCAGGGGCGTTCCTTATTCTTGACTAACCTAACAACACACAGTGAGGTGAGGCGATCAACATCCACAACTCCGGCGTTTCTCTTTCATCATGCTGACACAGAATACGCACATTTGGGGTTGTTTTGATGCCCGTTAGTGTCTGGTGACCCGCAATCCTTCCGCTCTACAGCATATCTGTTAACAAAAGTGCATTTTTGCACGTGTCAGATTCAGATTGTTTGACGCACGCTGGATCAATGAGAGAAGTTAGGTCCTGGCGGTGCTTTTTAACTTGTTGCGCGGTGATGCAAGTGTCCTATTGCGCAAGAGAATGATTCATGAGTCAGTTATTATACATATAATTTGTTCTTCGAGCTATTTGACGTGCAAAAGTTGCTTTAGAATGGACTCAAGGGACGAGATCCATTCTCAACCTGCCGTACAGTCTGCGCAATTAAGTTAAAGTGGACTACCGGAGCTACCCAAAGACGCATATCAAGAGTTGGATGTGGACGTTCTTGGGTCCTAATACGTGCACCTTTAGAGTAAAATTATTTTGATTTCCTAACCAACTAATCTTGGAGATGTCTTACGAGGACGGGGTGTGTGGAGATGGAGCTCCGGACTTCATCCCATCGAGAGCGATTCGATCAGGCCGGCGGAGTGGAGTCACCGTGCCGCTGGTGGAGCGCGATGAGGCGGCTCTCCTGGAGTCGGTGAAAATGGCACCGAGGAGGAGCAGCATCATTAAGGTAATAGCAGAAAAACATGCCTATGAGTTATCAATAGTTTGGTAGTGTGAATCGTACACGATCATGTCAGTTTAAATGAGAATTCATATTGTGGAATAGAGTGAAGCGAGTAACCCTCAACATGTAAACAACAGCCTGTATCCTTTGCAGTTCATACAAGTTAGGCTATGACAGGTTCGGTTCTCTTGCCTTTAAAGGTTTCGGACTTGATCAAGGACGCAATGTTAAAACTTGTGGGGTTTGAACCTACAACATTTTGTTACCAGCCTAGAGTACAGGATGATGTAGCCCAGTAGTTCTCAACTGGTTTTGCTTCAGGAACCAGACGATACATTTCTCAGACTCGGTACCAAAACTGTCTAGTGTAACGTTAAACGTAAACAAAAATGTTCTTAAAATCAAACATTCAATTGTTTAATTACGTTTCGAGGACGAGGGCATGTTATAGCCTACAACCTGTCCATGTTGACATCTGGCCATCCTCTGGTAAAAAAGTTATTTCTGGCTAAATAGTTTGAATAAATGTGTAGCATTTGCTATTAACAACATTTTCTGCTCCATTTTAGAAGAAGAAATGATGCTAGCCTATTTATTTTGCAATCCTAACTATGAAATTATATGGTTAATCACATTTTATTCAGTATTGTTTTTCCCTGCTGTGACCCAGAACAGACTTGTGACCCATTCCACAACCATTGGTGTAGATTCATCTCAGAATTCTGATATTAGCATTCCTTATGAATGGAAATTATGTTGACAATGTCCATAAAAATAACACTGAGCCCATTGGTCAGCATTACAGATCTTTCCGCTGTGCCTTGAATCCTTGAAGTTGAACCTGTAACTTGATATTTAGTTTCTTGCTGAATTCACACATTCTTACCTGTGAAATCACATGTGACACTAACTAACTACAAGAGAAATGCTGTCATGCCTTTAGAGTAATTGTGATATTGCAATGAGTTGATGTTCCAGTCCTATCATTTACTTGTCTATCCTTTACATAGGGTCAAAAAAATTTTTTTTTAGTGCAGGTACGATTTTACAAGTCACTAAATCACTAGTCATTAAATTACAAATAACCATAGACATTTGGTCTGCTTTACTTGGATGGAAGCATTTGTGTCCCCTTTAACACAAAAGCAGTGAAACGAAACGTGCCAGAGGCCGTTTTCCACAGAATGGTTGTTACAGTATGTAAACTGCAAGGCCATTGTGACCTAAAGGTTGACCTGAAACAATTGCATTTTTGCACGAATAAACCAGACAATGAGTAAAAAGAGGTACATGAAAAGGGGACTCAGCATTTATAAGGATCCCTAAAGAGAAAATGACGTCAACAGGTCAGATCAACAGTCAGACATATTTGAAACACAAATGCCCTTAGGGTCTTGGGTTAATAATGCTTTAGATAATCATTGATCCAATGTTGTGGAGTAACGCAGCAATGACTCTCCATCAGTGCTTTGCAATGAAGGTCAGCCAATTATCTTCAGCATGATTAGGTAGAAGGATTACGGAGCAAGCCAATGGGGCCAGTGACTGACTGAGGGACCTCCAGCTATGAGACACTGCATACGTAACATATATAAAACAGCACTTGCCAGTGACTGTTGCCACATTGTGATACAAAATGTTAACCCTGCACATTGTGTTTGAGACATTGAACATTGGGACATTGTGTTTGAGTGTCTTTCTCATATGTACGATGTAATTTTGTTGTTTAGACATTTGATTTTGCATTTGTGACAAAGGTGGTGCCACTCTACGTCACATGTAATTCATATTTGGATGCTGCCCAAAACCCAAGTTCAGAACACTCTTAAAAAAATAAAGGTTCCAAAAGAGGTTTTTCACAGCAGTGCCATAGAAAAAACATTTTTGTTTCTTCAAAGTAAAGGGTTAGGGTTAACCCTTAGGGTTAGGGTATTTTTACTTGGTGTGAAGCACATTTAAACATTTTAAAGAACCTTTTCCCACGATTAAGAACCTTTTGTGTAATAGACAGGTTCTATGGATCATAAAGGCTCTTCAAGGAACCATAGAACCAGTAAAGAGTGTACTCGCAGGTCTTGAATAGACTGTCTTAGTTCAGTGAGCAGGAAGTGGCACTGGGTAATTGACAGATGGCAAAGAAGCTGATGATGTCAGTGACAGGCACTGTCGATAGAGCGGAGAGAGGGGGCAGCGTTCATGTGACTCATCCCAGCCCGGGTTCTTGGTTCAGTTTGTTTCAGATCCAGAATGTGAGTAATGTTCCCTGTCCTCGGCCAAAGTACACAGCCCTCCAAGACAATGTCCAGAATTTACACCTATTTAATACAGAACTTGTTGCTTGTTGCTCTCTCTGTGCAGTAGCGCATGCGCAAGAGTCCCCCCCCCCCCCATGCACTTGACTGAGATGAGTAAAAACAAATTGATTTGTGATGTAACTACTGTAATTGATAAAGTTTCCCAGATGAATCATATTAAGAGTTTGCAGTTGTTGACAGTATATCAGTGTGGTGCTCAGGAGACAATCTTGATAATAGCCACTTGTTGACCTGCTGTTTTTGAAGGTACTTGTGCTCACATGGTTGAATAAAAGAAATAAGAGGCCTACATTTAATTTTGTGTGGACAATGGAAGAGGTGTTGAGTAGTCCAAATTTTACTCCGTATAAGTCCATTAAAAGTATCCATGCAGAAACATAAGTGAATGCAAAATTTGCTTGTACTTAATTATTTAAAATGAAAATGTTTTTGTTAGCTCTTGAAATCAATCAACATATGTTCTAGATCTTCTAATCTGGAGTGTAGATATTCTGGAGTATAGAATTTCTTTTTGAGGTAAGTTTGATGCACAGTTATATTTTTTAAGTAACCTGTTATTCATTAGATTTGATTATCTCTGTAAAATGAAAATATTTTTGTTGGAAATTTACAATTACAAATAAAATACACGTATTCTGTGGTGCTTGAGTAAAGTAAATTTCACAAAACTATATAATATAACTTAAGTATAGTAATGAAGTACAGTTACTAAGTTACTGAAAAGTGAAAACCACTGCGTATTTATGAGGAAATAGGAAACCACTCTGTAAATTTGAGAGTGAAGCTTTAGAGAGTTTTGACAGTTGAGCAGAAAAACAAACTTGGGGAAGTTCAAGTACAGAGCCCTGGGGAACACCTTGCTTGTTTTCTCAGCCTCATAAGCGCTTTTCGTTTAATCAATGCTGTCTCGACCACAGCTTAGTATTGTGTATCCATTACAGTCTTCCACACAATCTCTACCTCCCATTTCACCTTATTTGCTGCAATTCAAGATTCTCTCATTTCCTTTTTGTTCTTATTTGCCATTTTCTGCCAAACTCCCATGTTTTTCTACCCTGACTACGTCAGACTTCCTACTTTCGCTCAATTTCATTTCGCTTCTGTAGTCAGTCTGAGATAGCAGCCTATCTTTCAGTTTTCCAGCGGCCTTCGGACGGCCGGGCCAATCAACGAACAGAGGGCGGGCTGAGAGCCGTGACGTAGATGCTGATTGTACCGTGGATGCGTAGATTTACTTCACATAATCTGCAAAAGTCATTCACAGCCATGTTTACTCCGGTATTTCACTCGATGGTTTTGTTATCGCATCATACATGTGTTTACAGTGGAAGTTAGATGCGGCTGAGCATGCGCATAACACACACCATAACCAAACGTCATGTGATTGGCTTACGGGTAACCAATGATTTTAAACTTCAGACAAGCGACCCCCCCAAGAGAGAAAACACTTCTCTATTATGCCATTCCAGACTCTGTCTACGAAGCAAAGCGAAGTAGCAGAGTTTGGTATTACCAGGCTAATGGTTTTCTCTCCCCTCACAGTTTTCTCATGAAAAAAATAAAAATAAAATCTCACTCATTAAAGATGGGTTCATCCAAAAATTTAAATTCTGTCATCACTTCCCCCCTCATGTTGTTCCGAAACAAAAAATATTTTTTTCTTCCGTGGAACTCAAAATGAGACGTTTTGAAGAATTAACTAGTCATTGAATTTAACTAAATTATATAGCTATTAAACACTTTGAAAAAGCTGTGAAGAAACCCACAGGCCCCATCTTAGGATCCATTATGCATTGTTGTTTACCAGTTTGACATGCTTTTTGATCTTTTTGATCACAGTAAACTTTGTTCTACAGTGTTGTGCTCTGTTCTGGACAGTGATTGTTTAGAAAGCGTCACTGGCTGCTAGTCAAGATCAATGACAATGTAGCTGCTATGACACTGTGTAACTTTGTGTGACTGACTTTGTGGTTAAGTTGGCCTGAGTATGTGAGTTTGACGTTGTCCTGAAGGCAGACTGGACCCTCTGTCCTCTAGTGTCACTCAGATACTGGTGCCACAATCCACTGGATGCTGTTATCCTTCCTATCTGACACAAACACTCATCTCTGTCTTTGGGTCCTCTCTTGTGATCACACAGTCTAGTGTGTGTTTTTATGTGTCTGTATTATATAAGTTGGTTTATGATCCAAATCTACGTCGGGTGGGTGGCGACCACTAGGTGTTTTATCGCTCTCAGTCTGCATGTCAATTGGAAAGTATACACAGTCTTTTATAAGAGGATGCAAATTTTGAAATTTCACAGCCCTTTTCCTGTGTGTATTTCAGTGAATTTGGCTCTGTTTCCTAGCAGTACCTCAGGTGCCTTCATCCTGAAGACACTCTCATTAACTTTTTTTTTTTTTAAGCATTGCCTTGCTTTTCAGTGCTAGATGAATACTGGACAGAAAGTTTGCCTTGTTTGGCCACTTTGTGTGAGTCGAGGCTTGCGAAGAAAAGGCCAACTAATGCCAAACTTTGTTTTTAGACAAATTGCCAAAAGCTGAAGACTATTGTGAAGTTAGTTAAAACATCATTACCCAAATTTTTTAGCTAGCTGCCCTTGGTTGTGTCAGCATTTGATCATTCAAGTAGCATTTTACTGTTATCATCACTCCTTTGTGTGGAGACAGCTGGAATGCAAAGAAGTCAGGAGGAGATACAGAAAGAAATAGAGAGAAGTTCTGAGGTAAAGGAGTGTGATAGCTGAAGGAACTAAATTCTTATAGCTTCCTGTTTAGTAACACCCAAACCACAGCTGATGGCAAGCTTGTCTGGTGCTAGAGCTGCACGACTAATCATTAAAAGATCACAATCTCGATTCAAACACCAACGCGATTTCATTCCTAAATGACAATGATTCGCCTGCATCTATTAAACCTTCGAAAAAATCATACCGGAACATTTAAATCTGCGTTGGCGCTTCCACTGATCCAGAGAAAGCAGTTATCATGTGTATGAAACAGCTTCACAAACTTTTGTGTCTTTTCAACCACACAGTATTGTTATTTCTGTGTTAGATCAATTCAGATTATCACAGAAGTACTGGGATAAACGTTTATAGTTCGGATATTAACACTGATGTCTATACAGTAATGATCAAAATAGAGCTAATCACCTTTTAAAACTAACTTGGTGCCTCAAATGACTATTGTATTGATTACATTGTTATGCCACCAGGCGGCGAGTGAGTATTTTAAAAATGTATTTGTCATTGAATCATTCATTTAAAGAGGTTTGTTCAAAAATGATGATTCATCCAATAATGAAACCAGTGATATCTTTGGCCCTGTCCCAAATGACACCCTAAGCACTCGCGGTCTTCCTACGAGTCCGCACTTTCGTGACATAACGCCGCTTTGACTGTCGGGAAGAAGTCTGCTGCAAAGCTCGCGTCAGTACGGGCTCGCGTCAGTACGGGCTCGGCAAAAGAGCACCCTTCTGAAACCTAAAATGACAAATGGGACTCCCTACGGTCTCATGGATTTAGACACTCGCACGCAGCAGCCATTTTAAAGTCCCCGTGAACCGGAAGTTGCAAACGACTTTTCTCCAGTGTTATGACGTATTTCCCAGTGAAACGGAATATTGAACAGAGGGCAGGGTTTTACTCTAGCGCTCCTCCTCTCCATCTCTGCTCATAGCAGACTAACGGTTTGAGGGGAGTGGTTACGCGTTGCCCAAACCAATTCCTTAAACCTACGTCATCGGAGAAGGTCCTCCAATGCAGAGGGGAGGGGCATTTTCAGATTTTGATTAAAGATTACCATGGTAAAAAAATTTTTTTTTAAATATTTTCTTGCACGGATTAATTGTTCACCACAAGACTAGTAATATGCGCTAACAAAGTAAATAGGGTCAATTTTGATTTCATGGGGACTTTAAGTCCACAAGACCAAAAGTGCATTGTGCAATTTGGGACAGGGCCTTTATGAGTGAGTCATTGAATCATTCATTTAAACCGCTTAAAAAAAAATCTGATTAATTAAACATTTTAAATAGACTGCAGCATTTTATTACATGTTATTTTGTTTAGTTGTCGGTTCAGAATCGTGATCTCTGTTAGAAACAACAAAATATGATTCTCAATTTATCCAAATTCGTGCAACTCTATCTGGTGCACACTTTTACTTATGGTCACCTATCTCAGAAGTACATCTGCGTCAGTGGTGGCTGCTGGTCTTTCAAAGAGGGGAAGCTCATTTTCGGCCTACATCATAAAAATTATTCATTTATTTATACGTAAATTCTACGTTCCTTTTCAAGAAAATGCTCTGTGAAAAATGAATGTAATAATATAATAAAGGTATAAATAATAATATAATAAAGTATAATAATAATGCTACTAATAATAAGATATTTTTTTTAATTATTTTTGGATTATTACTAATAATAATAATAATATAAAAAATATAATAAGTAATAATATAATAAAGGTATAAATGTATAATTGTGTGAAATGTATTATAAAAATTGGCTAGCAATTTCGACAAGCAAATACCAAGAAATAAGTTGCAGCAGTTTGTCTTTGAAAAATCCGCAATGGGACTGAGCTCGAACAGCTTCAACATCAGTGACTTTTTATTGTATGAAATCGCTGTCGATCAAAAGGAGACACAGCCTTTCGACAGACCCTCCAATCATCACGCGGAAGCCCAGAGTCCAGGCCAGCCCACTCCCCGTTCACCCCCAGAGAAGCTGAGCTTCCATGGGCGGGACATAATCGCAGCATTTATCCAATGACCGTCTAGTTTCGAAGCGCTGAAAAAAACAGTTCGAAGCAGCCCCATTGAAGTCAATGGACACTGGGCTTCAACAGGGAAATGCACTGTGACGCTACGGGAATGAGAAGGAAATCGAGTCAGCCGACCTGCTATATGTAACTGATTCTGAATGAACTCGTCTTTGAGACGAACGTTTTCTAACGCATTTTAGTCAATAAAATGTTAATACAATAGTACATATTTGACCATTCATTTTTTGACATTATTGGGGAAGCCGAGCTTCCCTTGCAGTCTTAAAGAAATCGCCACTGATCTGCGTTCTGCACTGTACTTTACTGTGTGTTCCAATCACAATAACAACGATATTCAAATAGGGGACTTTAGGGGATGGAAGGCAGAGGTATACTAATGTCAGAGCGTGACTCTGAACAGCAGTGACAAGGGAAAGCCATACGTGCTTACTTAGCCGTAGACAGGAAGTACAGTACAACAGATTGTATGATAGCATGAAAATATGAGCAAGCTGAATGAGAAGGAGGGGTGTTGAAATAGATGGTTGGTAAATTTCATCACAAGAGCAAGTTTTACTTTAGGGTGGAGCTCGGCATGTGGGCACTCAACTGAGAGCAGCCGAATTAGAACTTCTCCCCTGGTCAGCCACAGCCCACAGGAAAGTGATCTTTGGCTACTGTTAGATGTTTGGGGCTGGGACACTGAGATATGCTCACAAACACGCTGTCTTCCGTGATGCATGGTAAACAAATGAGGGATGAGGTGACTTGAAAAAGACAAGTATATCTATTCAGGTTCTTACATTGTTGTATATTCAAATCTTGGATGAAGTTCTCACCCTGTCAGGGTGAAATTTACTGTGTTATTCCAGTCTGCAGTTTGTCATTGAAGTTTCCCAGCCCTCCCTGGGCCTGGCACACAGGGCACAAGCAAGAATCTGAGAAGACTGACTGAGACCCTAGAGACAAATGTTCTCAGCATGCTAGATGACATGCTCATCAAATGTTCAGTGTTTTTAGTCACTGAAGCATGTAAGAGTTTTGACAAATTAGAATTCAGCAAAAACAAAAAACAAAAAAAAAATACAGCATTTTTCTGTGATAATGACCGCTAATCTTATTAAAGTCAGAGTTTTCAAACCGCTATTAGTATACACAACCGTTCATATGTTTTTATTGATTTTGAAAGAAGAGACCTTTGCTCACCTAGGTCGCATTTATTTGATAAAAACACAGTAAAACAGTAATCTTGAGAAAAACTAAAATAAACGTTTTCTATTTCAATATATTTTATGTAATTTATTCCTGTCATGGCAAAGCTGCATTTTCAGCATCATTACTTTTTCAGTGCCACATGATCCTTCAGGAATCATTCAAACACTGTGTCCTAACCAGACACGAATCACAATGCGATAAGATTCCAACAACAAGCAATTTTTCTGTCCACACCAGATGCGACATGATTACGAGATGCGACAAAATCAATCAAAAATCACATCCAATAAGAAGAGTGTGTGGGCGGAGTCTCTCTGCAAGCCACTTCACTCTCGATGAAACATAATTAAATGCATAAATATTACACCATTTTAACATTATTGAAAATGTGTACTGAGTGACTGAAGATGCCTAATAGCGCCCCCTACCGTATAACAGTGAAAACACGGAAAGCGGAAAATTTTCGTCAGTGGCGGGGAAGCGTTTTGTCACAAATGACAGAAAGTTAATAAAAGGCATTTCTTTGAAATAGAAATCATTTGTAAAATTAGAAGTGTCTTTACTGTCAGTTTAGATTATTTAAAAGCAAGTTTTAATTAAAAAGAAAATCTTGCTGACCCCAAAACATTTGAATGGTAATGTATAAAATATTTTGCATGTATCATTGTGAAAGTTGCAGAATTTATAGGCTTTACATGGTCTTGTCTGGAGAGTTAAAAAAAATGGATTCAATAACAATGCAATGCATGTAATTCTATCACACCTATCTCATGGTAACATTTGTAATATGTCTATACTTTTGAAATGTGTATTTTATTTTCTCTCTTGGCCATAGACTTCTATTATAAGTGCTTTACAGTGAAATTCATGCTCGTTTTATTGTTGTATGATTTTGTTGTTGACATAATTGCCTAAATAAATATTATATTTTGAAGGTAACTTATGCCAAGACAAATGTAAGTTTTTAATTAAACCGATTGTTGTGTCTAGTACAGGCGTTCTACAATCTTTCAGCTAGAGTGTGTCCAAGAATATTAAGGGCAGGCCAGCAAGAATGTGATATTGAATTCTGAATTGCGATGATTTCATTCCAGCCCGCCATGGAAATCACTGGCACGCAGTTGGGTTACCATGGCAACCAATGGCCCTGACACAATCCACCTCAGTGTTCATTGACATGCAGAAAGCGGTTTTGTAGTCTGGGGTGTGGTCACAACTGTATCAAATGAGGTCTACACAACATGCACTCATGTTCTTGTTCCTCTCTTTTAAGCACGGCCTGGCGTGTGTCTCTGTGGGAATGTGATACTTTACTTTGGAAGAATTACAAGGAACACTTAAGAGTTCCGCAGAGTTTCACCCATATGCACTCAATCAAAAGGTCTGTCCTCTTCCTGTGAATAACAACAGACAGAGAGATTCTCCATGCACAAGCACTAATTTCCTACTTGAAATTCTTATTTTCATTCCTCCTTCCACAGATAAAAGCACCTTTTGGTCCTTTGACAGTTGAGAGAGTGTGTTTAGGTACAATTGAGGCTTGCTAAGAGAGGTGAATCCTGAACGCAGTTTCTGTAACATGATTACATTTCTAATCGTCTCCTCATCTACTCACCGTCTCTAAGCAGCAGTGAAAGGGGAAACTAGAGGAAAAGGTGGACAACCAGAGACAGACATTAAAGCATTCAAATTAGAATATATTCTAGGTTAAAGGGTTAGTTCACCCAAAAATGAAAATTCTGTCAGTAATTACTCACCCTCATGTTGTTCCAACCCCGTAAGACATTCGTTCATCTTCGGAACACAAATTAAGATATTTTTGATTAAATCTGAGCGCTGTCTAACTCCTCCATAGGCTTCTATGTGATTGAAACTTGCTGGCCCAGAAAAGTTATTAAAGAGATCGTTAATATAGTTCAAGTGACTACAGTGGCTCAATCTTAAGTTTATCAAGCGACGATAATACTTTTTGTGCGCAAAAACAAACAAAAATAACGACTTTATTTTACTATTCATTTCCTTCTCTCTGGGCCTCGAGTTAGTTTACGTAGTGTTTAAGCGTAGCGCGTCTGTGTTGCACGTCACCACGTAGGCTCACTATTGGTCGACGCTTGTCATGTGTGTGATGCGTGGTGACGTGCAACACAGACGCCCTACGCTTAAACACTACGAGGCCCAGAGAGAAGGAAATGAATAGTGGAATAAAGTCGTTATTTTTGTTTGTTTTTTGCGCACAAAATTATTCTCGTCGCTTGATAAACTTAAGATTGAGCCACTGTAGTCACTTGGACTATATTAACGATCTCTTTAATAACTTTTCTGGGCCAGCAAGTTTCAATCACATAGAAGCCTATGGAGGAGTGATCAGCTCTCAGATTTCATCAAAAATATCTTAATTTGTGTTCCGAAGATGAACGAAGGTCTTACGGGGTTGGAACAACATGAGGGTGAGTAATTACTGACAGGATTTTCATTTTTGGGTGAACTAACCTTTTAAATACAATTTAATACAGTTTGGCATGCAGTGGATTACCCTAGTTTGTCCCTCAATCTTTAAAAACACACAATCATTGTGTGTACAGTAATGCTCTTACAATGTTTGGGAAGGACATAGCTTGGGAATAAACAGTCATTTATTATTACCGGTACAAAAAAGTTCCTGTTCACCCTGTTTGGGTTTATTTTTTGATAATCTAAGGAATCTATGGAAATTTTGAAAAAATGCCATCAGTCAAATTCACCTTTGTGTTTTCTATTTTTGGCCTGCACTGTAGAGCTGCACAATTAATCGTTAAAAGATTGGGATCTCGATTCAAACACACACGCGATCTTATTTCTAAATGAAAACGATACGGCTATGTATATTAAACCTTTGACAAGTCTGATCACAACAAACATTCAGTTGTCATGTATAGGTGTGGAACAGCTTAACAAACAGTCTTTTCAACCACACAGTATCGTTATTTCTGTGCTACAATAATTCAAATCATCCCAGAGGTGCTGGGATAAATGTTTATAGTTTGGATATAAACACTAGCAATCAGAATAGATTACCTTTTGCAAGTAACTTCACGATTCAAATGTATTTTATCAATTACATTGTTAAACCAGTAGGTGGCAACAAGTAACTGTTAAAAATGTATTTGTCACTGAATCATTCAAGAGATTCATTCAAAAATCTAGTAATGAAAGAAGTGAAGACATTATGAGTGAGTCATTGAATCATTCATTCAAACAGATTCTTTTAAACAATTAATTCAAATTAATTAAATAGACTGTAGCAATTAACATTTTGTCAGAATTGGTAATAAATGACGTTATTTTGTTAAGTTGACTGTTCAGAATTGTGATCTCTACATTAAACAAAAAAAAAAAAATCGTGATTCTCAATTTATCTATTGTGCAGTCACTTCACTACGACTTTTCTCAGGTGTGGGTAGTGTGTCTTGTTTTCATTTGTCATCTCCTCCTACATGATTTTGTTTGGCAGTTGTATCTTGCTGCCTCTTCTTCTATTTTTTTATTATTTATTTATAAAAAAAATGTATGACGCATGGCGACCATGTGTGAAAGGTGAAATACTGCCACCCACTTATACTGGAGTGTCAACCAGAAAGTTACTGGTCCTGGATTATTTACGATATTATTATGTATAGTATTAACATGATATCTATATAAAAAAAAAAAAAAATCACGGTTATCATTAAAATCACTATATCTCTAGTGATACCATTTGTTAACTTAACTCGTCTGTTTGAAGGTATATTGAGTATTTAAATCATTTTCTGTCATGACCATCACAGGGTTTCCAACTGTTTTAGGCAAATTTTGAATCACTTAAAATTTCAATGTGAAATGCTTAAAACACACAAATACCTGGATATAATTATATGTGCTTGGGTTGAGGTGGATTTTCTGGAATTGTGCATAAATCAAAATGCACATTTATTGTGATAAACTTTTCCCCCCATACAAACAGTAATGTGTTTATTCGGCTAAATAAGTATAACATTTTACAGCTTAAATAACAAGTACTGTTTTACTGAAAACATTCATTCAAGTGCTTTAATGAGTTAAGTGTAAAATTTGTGTTTTGCTTCATTTTGTGCATGTAAAGCTAGCCATTGTCTTAGCTGGGGGAACTGACAAAATAACTAAAAGAAAGTGAAACAGATGGAAAATTTAGGAAGACAAAAGTACATCTTGAATTCAGAAAGTGTGTTGTAATCACACTCCTTATATGTATCTTTTTGGTTTCTAATTTTTTCCATGTCTTTCCAGTCTCTTCCAGTTCAAAACCTCAAACCGAACCCTGTTACAAATCTGTTCTTGTATCCAAAACAAAACTTTGTTGACTATTATATCTGATTACCCCTAATGCCACTATACGCATGCATGTCTGATTTTGGCTTGAACATTTCAATTGGTAGTTTTTAGTCTTCAGGCAGTTGTTCTCCCCTCATTTCCCAATTATTTGCTCTTTTGTTGTTTTGGCTGAGATTCATTCGTTCTCTTTCACATTTCTTCTTCTTTATCAGTGATGCTTGGCAGTCACAGAGTAGACATTTCCTCTGCCACACCAGGATTGAAAGTGCCAGTGACCCTGTGATCTTTGACTCTAAAAAGAGGCAGGTTAGGCGGTTTCCATAGTAATAAATAGGAAATATCGTCTTTTTCAGCTTTACCCGTCTCTCCCTTCGCGTCTCTCTGTCTCTATTGCCTTATCTCCATCTTTGCTTGCTCCCTGCTGTCCAAGAACGCTCCTGTGAGAACTGCAGTTCGACACTTTACAAATCACCACTGCCAAGAACACAGGCTTATCTCTCTCTTTTGGCCTCCGTTTCGCCATCTCTCACTCTGATTTATCTGATCCCTATATTTTTTTTCAGGGAGGGACGTAGACAAACAGACAAACAGGATGAAACCAAAACAGACATGGCAGAGAGGATCAGGCCTGCAGACAGGCAGAGATTTATCAGATAAACTAGAGAGCGATGGAGAAAGCCGGATGATGGAGGCAGACAGTTTTGCATCATTAACCCTTCGACGTCTGCGATCACACTGGTGTGATCTGTCTAGGCTTGTTCCTGGAGCGTGTGATCACACCGATTAAAACGTTTAGTGCATCACGTGATCAACTGCTAAATTTAAATGTGCTGCACTGGAAGCATTGCACTGTTTACTACGTCAACGGCGTAGGAGACTGACACAGAGAAGAAGAAATTGTTGAATAAAGTCTTTTTTTCCCCCTGCTTCATAACATTAAAGCCGCAGTCCGTAACTTTTTTGGGTTAAAAATTGTCCAAAATAAATTTTTTGAGCAGTACATAACCAGCCAGTGTTCAAAACTATCTGCTTGCCTTAGTTCGATTCAAAACGGTAAGCTTGTAATAAGGTTTTTAATTCCAGTGGTACTGGTGGATTTCCGCGGGAAATTCGAGCATGTCTTTGCGTCATTACATCACATCTGTACACATAAAGAAGGTGCCTCGGCTAGTAGGCTATGTTGCAAAGTATAATTTGCACGGTTTGACGTGATATGATAAGCGATCGTTAGATTTAATCAGCGCGATTTACTGCAATGCTTTTTTTCCCTTAGTTGGTCAGAACAAAAGTGGATGTTACTTGCTTGTTCAGATGAAATTTTCCGGTGAAAATTCTTATGTTGGTCATACTTCCAAAAAGTACAATCTGTGATTCTGAATGACAGTATCCACACCGGCACGGTGACTGACAGTCGCACATTCTCCTCAAAACATTGGATTCATCCGTGCTGTGCCGTGCCGTGCCGAGGCACAACCCATGTAAAGTTGAGAATTCCGCGAATAACTGCAATTGCAGATTTCGAACAGAGATGGCAACAAAGTGGAAAAACTACAGACTGCAGCTTTAAGGTTGAAATACTGTAGTCAGTCCCTCCAAGATTTCGCGATTTTTTTGTGTGATTTTTGCGATCAAAATGACTGATTTTGTGGTGGTAATTTCCAGAAATTTGTGAAAAAATTTGCGATTTTTATATTTTATAATTAGGACATCACATTTACCATAATAGTATTATGTCAGATGCACAATAGTCATACATGACACAAATCACAAACAAAAATTCTAATCAAATTCTCATCAAATGAAAAACTTTTGAAACAGCCTATATTAAATATTATTAGAGCAGGTGTAGTAAATATTAAGAGCAGATGTAGTAATCAGGCATGTGATTGGCGAAGGACAAAAAAGCAGGAAAATATACTGAAATTAAATCAGGCAATCATACATTTCACAATTTTATATTTATATATGAATGTCAAGAATTCAGAAGTGTGTATATTTATATAACCTACACTACACTACACAGAAATAACATACAATTAAATTATGCTTATTTTAAATGTATTGTGCAGGCTAGGTATACAAAAATATAGGCTTTTAATAATCTTTCAGTGCGCAAAACCATGAAAATATGAAACGCTTCAAAACAGAGCGCACAAAGCGCGTATGCGCATCGCGGGTGCAGAATGATGTGCTCAAAGCAACATGGAGTCACAGTGTGCAGCGCTGCACAAGTGCGCATTTAGAAGTTCACGGCACAAAGCGAAGAAATGTCGAGCGCACAAATCCTAGTGTCTATCTGTCCAACAGTTTATTGATCATTTGTTTCTTCACAGTTTTAAATTCCAGTTTTGTGCGTTTGATGCCGATTCATAGTCCTTGTGATGTGTGTGATCTAACAGGCACACGGTAGCGAGTCGTTTAAAAACAGCAACAAACTCCAACAAAATAAAGTCATTTTATGCAAATACACAGCCTTTTCTCTACAGATCAGGCATTATAATATGAATATCATATTGGAGAGAGATTTACCGTGCATGTATCCTGCTGTAACCGGAAGAGGCGCGCGCGCTGTTTGAAAACTGAATGGAGAATGACAGCCGCAGAGGAGGGAAAACGAGTTTTCGTAAACTTTAATGATGTAAATAGACTTCTTTTCCTCACAGTAGAAGCTATGAAGTAGGCTTCAGATGAATTTGTCACCCAAACTGACGTGAAAAAAGTGGGAGGCGCCGAAAAGCGCGCTGTTTGCATCCCTGTACTTGGAAAGGAAGGAAAAATGCATCTCTTTGCCATCTGTAACCATGGTGACGTGCCGCCCGGTGTGGCCCTGTTGCGCCGGGACGGCGATTGTGGTTTAAATGCGTTTTACATTACAGGCTTCAGTAAATATAGAGGAAAAGGAGTTTCCCCTTTTCCCGCAACATCTGTATCCACGTAAAAATGCATTGAAACTTTAATTAAACTAGAGATATTTCAAATGGGTGATTATAATTTAATGTTTTGTGAGGTCTTTTTCATTTTTGTGATTATTTTGCAGTTAAATTAGGAATTATGCAGGATCGCAAAAAAATGCGACAATTTGATGATTTTGCGTTGTATTCAGCGATCGCGGAATCGCGAAAAACTGGAGGGACTCTGTGTAGTCACATGGACTATTTTATCAATGTCTTTACTAGGGCTGCACGATACTGGGAAAATATGCGATGTTGTTGAGTATTGCGATAACGATATTTCTTGCGATATTACATTTCCCTAGAGAAATGCTATTTTTATTACTTTTTTTATTATCATTTATATATGTAATGATCATTCTAAAATAAACAGGTAGGCTAATAGATATTCTACTGATCTTCATTTTTTTCATAAAGAGTTAACGATACACATGCAACACTTTGATTAATGGTTGTCTGTGAGACTCTGTTATTGTTACTTGGCATTTCGTTAGCAGTTTTGGTAGATTTGGGCTTACACTTTTTGAAGTCTTCATATGGCTCCCTGAGATTGCATTCCAGATGACTGTGGAGATTAGTTTCCTCTCGATGTGGCCAACATTTTTCGGCACGACTTAGTGACACCGTCACTTATGTTCACATATCGTGTTTTTTGCGCTCAAAATGGAAGCACATTTTTCCAGGCCCGCCTATGCCGCGACAAGATGAGAACATCTCAACTTTTCGGAATTCCGCAAGCTCATGCAGGTTTTATGGCAAGCCGTTTTAGCTTAAATTGTACCCAGCGTTACTCGGCGTAATTGCATTTTTACTAGTAAGAATTCAATTAGAGAGCTCTACAATTCAATTCTTACTAGTAGCAATTACAATTAGAGAGCTCTACAATTCAATTCTTACTAGTAGCAATTACAATTAGAGAGCTCTACAATTCAATTCTTACTAGTAGCAATTACAATTAGAGAGCTCTACAATTCAATTCTTACTAGTAGCAATTACAATTAGAGAGCTCTACAATTCAATTCTTACTAGTAGCAATTACAATTGGAGAGCTCTTTAATTCAATTATTACTAGTAAGAATTACAATTACAGAGCTCTCTAATTCAATTATTACTAGTAAAAATAACAATTACAGAGCTCTCTAATTCAATTCTTACTAGTAACAATTCCAATTAGAGAGCTCTACAAATGAATTTTTACTAGTCATATATCTCCTTTGACTTCCATTCATTTTTAATTACAGAGCTCTACAATTGAATTGTTACTAGTAATAATTACAATTAGAGAGCTCTACAACTGAATTGTTACTAGTAAGAATTACAATTAGAGAGCTCTACAACTGAATTGTTACTAGTAAGAATTACAATTAGAGAGCTCTACAACTGAATTGTTACTAGTAAGAATTACAATTAGAGAGCTCTCTAATTCAATTATTACTAGTAACAATTACAATTAGAGAGCTCTCTAATTAAATTCTTACTAGTAGGAATGCAATTACAGAGCTCTCTAATTGAATTTTTACTAGTAAAAATATGAATTAAAGATATGTATAATTGCAGAGCTCTGTAATTGAATTAAAGAGCTCTGCATTTGCATTCTTACTAGTAACAACTGAATTAGAGAGATCTCCAATTGGAATTGTTACTAGTAATAATAGGATTAGAGAGCTCTCTATTTAAATTGTTACTAGTAAGAATTGAATTAAAGAGCTCTGCAATTGCATTCTTACTAGTAACAATTTAATTGTACAGCTCTCTAATTGTAATTCTTACTAGTAACAATTCAATTGTACAGCTCCGTAATTAAAAATGAATGGAAGTCAATGAAGACTATGACTAGCAAAAATTCATTTGTAGAGCTCTCTAATTGGAATTGTTACTAGTAAGAACTGAATTAGAGAGCTCTGTAATTGTTATTCTTGCTAGTAATAATTGAATTAGAGAGCTCTGTAATTGTAATTCTTACTAGTAACAACTGAATTAGAGAGCTCTCCAATTGTAATTGCTACTAGTAAGATTTGAATTGTAGAGCTCTCTAATTGAATTCTTACTAGTAAAAATGCAATTACGACGAGTAACGTTTGGTACAATTTAAGCTAAAACGGCTTGCCATAGGTCATGGTTGCATAGCAACGACAGACGCAAGTGGTTGTGGAAAGAAGAGATAGCGGCCGTGCTTTCCATGTGTTTTTAGACGCGATATGTGAATGGCCCCTTTCAGAATACCTGGCTGCATTTATGACGCGTCTTCTCTATTGAAGCCAAAATATTGCCATATTTCAGACGTACAGTTCTCTTTAGGCACAGGTTCTTCGCTGTTGTCATTTTCCTTGCTTGTCTCTACTCCCGCTATTAGTTTTTAATTTTCCACTCTTTGCTCTGAGCCAGGTTTGGGCCCAATCTAGCCAATAGCATAATAGCACCTACTAGGGAGGCGGGTATAAAGATAGTATGGCCACATTTGATTGGTCGAATTTGGATAACCCTCTGATGGTCCTCGGTCATTTCTGACCGAATAATTTTCTGTTTTGAAATTTTAAAAATCACAGCTTCATTGGAAGGCTATGAAACTTGGTGACTTTTCTGGGATTAGGTATGTGAATACAAAAAAAAATTGAGGTCATGATCCGAGCATGCTAAGTGGTCGTAAAAAAAATAGTCACACTCGTGGTCTTCGGTCAAAAATGACCGACCCATAGGAAATGAATGGGAAATTTACAAAAACACAAAAATTCTCTGAATTTTTGTCTGTACAATCTACAAATCGGACACGATTCTAAAAAAAAGTACACCGCAGTAAAGGGGTGACACTCTACAACATCAAGAGTGCAAAAAATTCACACCCACCCACACACACACACATACAAACACACGTTTATACACATACACACCAATAAATTCAGATTACAAAAATCTGTTTTGAATTTTTAAAAATCACAGCTTCATCAGAATGTTACGAAACTTGGTGACTTTTCTGGCATTAGGTATGTGAACACACAAAAAAATTGAGTTCATGATCCGAGCTTGCTAAGTGGTCGTAAAAAAATTAGTTATGATTTTGGTCTTCGGTCAAAATTACCCCCATAGGAAATGAATGGGAAATTGACAAAAACACAAAAATTCTCTAAAAATCAGCCACGATGCAGAAAAAAAATGCTCAGCAATGAAGGGGTGAAGCTCTAAAACATCAAGAGTGAAAAACATAACATAATTAATAATTATAATTAATATATGTATATATAATTAATATAATAATTATTAAAATTATTAAAATAATAATTAATAAAATGTTATAAACCTTGGCAAAAAGTATTATTTGAGAATTTCTAAAAAAATACATTCAATCCACATCTTAAAAGTAAGTAATTTGGTCCAAAAACAACTAGAATTCACAAACATCTCCATTTAGAGCTATACAGGCATCTAGTGGTAAACCCATGCAATAACATGTTTTATTTAATTTTATGATTAATAAATTGATGAATTTTTTTTTATTTTATTTTTTTTCTGAAAGCCTAGTCTCTATTTTACCCAAAAATACTGCATAGAATTTATTTAAAAAAAAAAAAAAAAAAAAAAAAAAAAAAAACATTATTTTCAATGGCAAAAAATGGACTATAAATATTGCATAAATATTAATAAGTTCAATCAAATTGTCTCAAAATTCTAAATTAAAAAGAATAAATATTATAGAACAAAAATAAATTGCATTGGTTTTTACTGGGATGGAGGAAGTTTCATTTTTAGGTGTCCGGTCATTTATGACCGGGAAGGCCCCCAGTGTGACTGCTAAACGAAGACCATCAGAGGGATAAACAACCTATGCATGCATGCATGCATGCATCACACAAATGCTTGGCACATAAAATAAATGCAGTTTATCGCACCTATCTGCGATACGGATATCGCATATACTATTATCGCGACAACGCTAATTTTTCGATATATTGTGTAGAAAGTTGCAATGACGTTGCTGCCTATGGCTGGTTCAGAAATCTTTTGGATTTCATCAAAAATATCTTAATTTGTGTTCCGAAGCGAGTTTGGAACTACATATGAGTGAGTAATTAATTAATGACAGGAATTTCATTTTTGGTGAACTAACCCTTTAAGCTAAAAATGCCCGATTTTCAATAATTTCCCCCTAGAATTGATTTCCAGGGACATTTTGAACCTTTTTTACCATATGAAAAACATACCATATAAAGCACATTATCCATTAAATCGCAATCTGAATGGCAGTTAATTATAAAGTTGTGTGACTACTTGGAATATTTGTAATTTAAAAAAAATATACATATTACTCAGCAGGACCATTTAACTTTAGTGAAGGCAAAAATTGGATTAAAATGGTGAAAATTTCACAAAATCAGAACTCAGGTTAATTTCTGACCCTGAGAGAGTGTGAGAATTACTTACTCAGGTTATAATGAACAATGTGGAAGTATGAAAAGCCCATGAATTCCCACAGGGACAGTAGCTTTAGTTTTTCTGTTCAGGATGTATAGATGACACCCGCCCCTCTGTAACAGACTCTGAGCTGCAGGCCAAAACACACAAATATACACAAACACAGCGACATACACGTGCCTGTACACCGCAAACATGCAGCGAAACAAAAACAACCCTGGGCCTGCATTCAAATACAGAATGGGACTCATTAAGCTAATTAGTGTTTTAGTAGTGTAAAGAGATCTATTCGGTGCTGTGGTTTTGCTGCTGTGGCTTTTTTCCGTTTGCACCCCAGGCTTTTACTCATATTACGGACCACTTCAACTTTATTACTTTGTTTGAGTGGGCGAACCATTAGAGGTCCAGTCTGCTGTCATACCTCTTCCCTCTCAGTAAAATGTAAAACGCATGCTTCATTTCAGTTATTTTGATGTTCTTTTTTGTAATGATATAAATTTGATATTTATTTTGTAGTTTTTCCCCAAACAGATTTCTTTGTGTTTGTGTAAAATCCCTCATTGTCCTGCTTCAGTCTGTAGAGCTGATTTACCAAAACATGAACCATACATGTGGTGTTCCCAGGAAACATGCAAACTGATCAAATCTATACTGTACTTTGAATGCACTGTAATAAATCTGCCTTTTAATGCAGAACGTGGCTGCTGTCTGCAATTTACTCCATCAGTGGAATTTAAATGTGTGGCTTTTTTTTTTTTTTTTTTTAAAGGGGTGGTTGATTATGATTTCACTTTTTTATTTTTAGTTAGTGTGTAATGTTGCTGTTTGCTTTGAGCATAAACAACATCTGCAAAGTTACAACACTCAAAGTTCAAAGCAAAGGGAGAAGCTTTTAAAGAAATAGTTTTTTAAGGACTATAACAAACGGCTGGTAGGGACTACACGACATTCCTTCCGGGTTAGTGACATCACCAACCCTAGAATGTACATAAACTCCGCCCCCTGAACACGATTTATAGATTGTAAGACAGAATATGCTAATCAATGACTAGAAGATATCTACACATAAGCTACATAAATTCATCAACTAACCATTCAGAAATGTCCAGTCTTCATGTTGTCACTTCTTCCTGAGTCTCTCCATCATTGTCTGAATCCGGTTTGAACATAAAAGGCTAAATGTTTTTGAAATTTTCAGTGCATGTCCGTGTGAGTGTAAGCTCTGGAAGCTCCGCCCTCTGTGATGGGAGCAGCAGCTCATTTGCATTTAAAGGAAGAGACACAAAAACGTTGCAAAAAAAAAGTGACAATTTTAACATGCTATATAAAAATATCTGTGGGCTACTTTGAGCTAAAATTTCACATACACACTCTGGGGACATCAACGACTTATTTTGCATCTTGTGAAAAGGGCATTATACCACCCCTTTAAGTGAATAAGGATTTCAATGAATCATGTAGTTCTACTAAACAAAATATTTTACATTAAATTAGCATATTTATCCAAAGTGACTTTTATCAAAGAAATAAGGAATGCACAAGTGATTTTTTTGTAAAGTTGTGTTTTTGGCCTTTTTTGGATAGGACAATAGAGATTTTGACAGGAAAGAGTTGGGTAGAGAGAGAGGAGAACGGGATCGGCAAAGGACCTCAAGCTGGGAATCGAACCTGGGTCACCGAAGGCGCAGTTGCGCTATTTGTCGGCGCGCTAACACAGAAATGTACAAAGTTAAAAAAAATAGAAAATTTGTCCAGAAGAGAAAAAAAAAAAAAACACCCAATTAAAATAGTGTAGTGCTGGAGATTAATCCTGAGCTAATGATATAATTCTAATCTCATTATTTTTAATCCAACCAAAGCACTACAACAAAGAGAGATTAGCACTAGCATTAGAGCAAAACACAGAGCAGGGACTTGTTATAGTTTGGATATTGCTGTGTATGTAAATATTTGTATACACGATTATATACACATATACACATTGCGCAAGAAAATAAAATGTATCTAAGTCCTCATTAAGTTGATCTGTATTTATTTATTTATTATACATTACACACTATCAAATGTTTGATCACAAGGACTGAATTTGTCTCCTATAGTTCTAAATATTTTCCCAACAGTTTTATGTTTGAACAACTTTATATATATCTAGACATGCATATTTATTTACTTATTTTACACACATATAAATGTATTTATTTAGGTATGTATTATTTATTTATTTTTACAAACTATATATTAAATGTTTGTCCTCACTTGATGGAATTTGTTTCCCATAACCTTAAATATTTGTTGTACAGTTCATTTATTTATATTAATAAACATGTGTAATTTGCATCCCAGTTCTCCCTAATAACCCATCTTAAAAGAAAGCATGCAAGCAAAAAAAAGAGGTTTGTAAACCACCACCACCATCACCAGCATCATGTATTTATTCTCATTTTTCCGTCATGTCACAGTAGATTGAAAGTGATTTGCTGGAAGTGGCTTTGAGTGAGTGCTAATGAGCTGACCTGTAAATAAACACAGCAGGGCCTTGTGCTTCACCTTTCACCTGTCCTCCACTGATCTCAAATCTGATTACCATTACAGCCTTCCATTGAGGACTTCCTAATGCATCTACTGCAGTAATCTTTCGCCCTAGTTTAGCTGCCTAGTTGTGCAAATGAGAAGGCCTTCCAGAGAGAAGAAATACTTTTTACAAATATTTCTTACATTTTCTGAGTGACTTGCCTGTGCAAAAACCGTAGCGTGATATTTTGAGTGGTTGTCTCTATGATGTTCAGGTCTCTACATATTAATCTGTGACTCCTTCAAAATAAGTGTTATATGTATTTGCAAAGGACCCCCTACCCACACATCTCAGCGTTTCTATAGTTACCCAGTGTGTCATTCAAAGTCACATACACAGTCTCTGAAAGAGTATCCTCTCTGTATCTATGGTTACCCTAGCTGTCACTCACCCTCTTACTATGAGCCTCCACACAGGGGTAGAATTGCCAGAAGAGCTCAAGGTTAAAAAAGTAGGTCATGTGGTGATGACATTGGCTCTTCCTGATGGATCTGGTGTGGAGTTTCAGGTCCAGACAGGAGCCTTCTGGTTAGCGTAATCAACCATATGTTCCTTCTGTAACTGCAAGGAATAATTATAAAGTACCTGTGTATTATTTTGCTCTGTGTGCTTAGTATAATTAAAACAGCATTTATTTGATTGTTTTAAAAATAGTTCTCATTTATATGCATTTATAGTAACTTAGCAATGATAATTTTGTGGTAGCACATTTCCCACAAACAATTACAAAAAAACATCACAGGAACAAATAACAGTACATTTTAAAATATATTAAAGACCCCCTGTGATGAAAATTTATATGTCTATGCGGTGTTTTTAATATGCTTTATGACAAACAATGTGCAATTTCATAAGTCAACACCATTGCTGAGTATTTTCTCCTTAAAACTGCAGTGGAAAAAGTCTCAAAAATGCGGTTTGAAATCGCTGGTGTTTTTTACATAACAAACTACTTTGTAACCAATCGCGTCAACGTGTGCGTGCGGGCTTTAGCATATCATTAACTATGCTGTGAAGCACGGGAGTCTCAAGAGAAGCCAGGTTATCCTGGTATAATTTTCTGTTGATATGAAAAATCGTGTACATTTAGCAATATAGCGGGTGAATAATGTGTAATATGATGTATATTACAATGTTATGATGAACTATGTGTTTTTTTATGCCTAGAAGTTGTTCAAAGTGTATCTAAGGATGCTGATTTTCAGAGAGCGATACCATTGTGCAGCGTTTACTAGAGTAAAGTTGACCGAGTGGATCAGATAATCCGAGCTGGTGTGAGTGGCTAATTTGCATATTCATGAGTCCGCATATACTAAATGAAGCAAGGGTGTAGAGTTACATTCAAGCTATTTTAAGGCATGAATAAAAAAAAAATTCACAGGAAAAGTTATGTTTAGGTATTGGGTTGGAATTGGGTAGGGATATGGTAATGCAAAAATAAGGCATTAATATGTGCTTACTAATAAATAAGTACTAATAAACAGTCAATATCCTAGTAATATGCTTTCTAATAAGCAACTAGTTTATAGTGAGAATTGGACTCTAAACTAAAGTGTTACAAAAATAGTTTTTACTGTATTTTTTCATTAAATAAATGCAGCCTTGGTGACTTTAAAAAAACATCTTACTTACCTCAAACTTTTGAATGAGAGTGTATATTAAATAAAAATATTTGCAGCAACTATTTACTTGGTTTCTGTTTTATTGAGCTATCACCAGTTTACTTGTTGTTGTCTGTATATGCCATTTTGTAATTTTGTAGATGTATTTCACACTCTTTTTCCCCTGAAATCTATTATATAATATCCTGAATATTGACATATATTGCATAAAATTATCATAATTTCATCCCTTCTGCCAAAGTTGGATGGGTCTTTCACTTCCTCACATTCGCTTTTTCTATCTCCAATGATGTCGACGTATCATAAACATTTTAGTCATACTTAGTCACAGCGCTGGCTGATTTATTACATGTTCCTGTGCATCCGCCTGCTCTCTAATCGTCCTGCTCCGCCTGTCACTATGTTATTTAATGTGTCTGCACACTCCAGTCTCTCCCCTTCTCTCCTTCCCCAGTCCATCCGTCCACCCCTTTGAGTCATCTTACAGCCTGACTGTCCTGTTTACCGCTTTCGATTCATCATATTTACGCCTGTGTTCACGTGTCCCCTCCTTCTTCCAGATCTCCTTCAACATCCACCCATCATTTCCGTTGAAAACGTTTTGTCACACTTAACTTGAGTCTTCGATCCTCGAGTGAGTCTGTGTCCTCCTGTCATCCATCTCTCTTTCTATTACACTTTCTCTTGTCACCACGTCCCCATCTGCCATTCCCACTCTTCTATTTCTCTGAGTTCTCTTTGATGTGTCCTTCCTCCTCCTCTTCCTGCTTGCTTAATTTCATTAAGCTGTCTCCCACCTGTCCATCCTTCATTCTCGCTCTGGTTTTCTCTCACTTTCTCTCTCTTTCTCACCCACTCCCACCATTCTTTCCTTGGCCTCATTGCTTGTCACAGTTTCAATACTCAGTCATTAATCCTGCTGGCCCCTCCATTAGTGAAGTCTGAGAAATTCTCCTCACAACCTTTTCCAACCTTATCTTCTGGTTACACAAGCTAATAAAACTTAGAGGTGAATGGTTTTTTTTCTTTGTTTTGGTGTTAAAAGTATAGTTTTTATACTTTAAAAATGATAATCCTGTCATCATTTACTCACCCTCATGTCATTTCAAGTCTATGTATGACTTTCTTATGTGAAGCACAAAAGGAGAAATTATGCTGATAGGCTCTTTTCCATGCTATAATATAATAATAATGCAATGAATGTTGACTGAGGCTTCCATGAGGCTTATAAAGGTCCCCATAAATGCACCATAAAAGTAGTTTAAACAAAGTGTGCACCACATTTATTTTATTTATTAAGTTGTTTGGACTACTTTAAAGGAGAACTCCGGTCAATTTTAACATTGAGCTCATTTTTTTGTACATTTGGAGTGCTGTCAGTACAGAGAACAACGACAAAAATCGGTGTTGCCTACACCGAGTTATTCTATTTTTAAAATTTGCACCCTGTTGACTTCAATGGGGCAAGTACTAAACCGGTTTTCGGTTGAAGTCCAAAGTAATCGATTGCCGAGTTCACGCGCGTGATCATAGGTAACTAAACCTATGCACGTGAACTCGGCAATCGACTACTTTGGACTTCAACCAAAAAACAGGATGTAAACACAGGTATTTGCGCTGGCTTAACCCATTTAATCCCAAATTTTTCCCAGAGATGAAATTTATGAGTTTGTGTGGTATTTGCAAGTATATTAAACAATCAATGTCAATAATGTAAAAAAATATTTGAAAAGTCCATGAAAATAAGAGTTTTATCTCTGGTCACAATTGTGACCGGTGGTAGAACACAGGGAGTCTAAGTCTATGGGGTATATAATAAATTAAAAATCTCCAGAAATTAGTTTGAAGACAGAATTAAATTGTTGAAGTGATTTATTCGATTAACAAAGAGTTAAACATTGTCTGGCCCAGTTTAAAAAATGACAAAATAGTAATCCTATGCAGCAACATGGCACAAATATTTTAATTAAATTATGATGAAATAATAAATTATAGGAAATTGCTTAGAATGCAATCATTATAAATGATGCTAAATACTTAAAATTACAAAATGAAAAGAAAACAAACGTACAGAAATAAAATAATAAATTAAAATAAACAAATTAAAATAAACAAATGATTAAAAATGAGCCTATGGTAGGACAACATGTAGGTAACATGTAACAATGCCAAGGAACATGTAACAATTCATGAATAACAGGAAGGCATCACAAAAATTATCAATCAACAGTCACAACTGTGTGGTGGTGTGGAACTCATTATATATCACCTTCCTAAAGAAATAACAGTGGAATTATATATTTTTTTAAAAATCACAACTGTGTCCTGCCTACCTGTGTTTATCAGCCAGTGGGCAACACCATCAAACCTGGGTATATCAGTCACAGCAGCTGACACTGAGGATGGCCTCCCTTGTCCTTTTGGTGCAGTACCAAATATTTTCAGGAGACTTTGGGCAACTACTTGCTGAAATCCAATCATAGTCACAATTCATGACATCTCTGTGGAACAGCCAACTGTTGACCACAGCACTGTGTAGAGTCCAGGCATGTCATGCTTGAAGTTGCATCCACCTGGAACATCAGCTTGTTCAGCCAAACCCATCACTACACTGGGCCCATGACCTAACCCAGTCTCTGGAAGACAGAGCATATCCAGCTCCAGCAGCCATATCACCCTGTAGCCCAAGACTGGCTGCCCACTGAAGCTAAGCAGGGCTAAGGCTGATTAGTACCTGGATGGGAGACCTCCTGAGAAAACCAGGAGTTGCTGCTGGAGGAGGTGTTAGTGGGGCCAGCAGGGGGCACTCACCCTGTGGTCTGTGTCGGTCCTAACACCCCAGTGTAGTGACGGGGACACTACTGCCAAAGAGCACCGTCCTTCAGATGAGAAGGACGGTGCTCAGAGAGTCACTCTAGGGTCATTAAAAATCCCAGAATTTCCTTCGAAAAACAGTAGGGGTTTAACCACGGCATCTTGGCCAAATTTGCCCCTTGGCCTCTGTCCATCATGGCCTTCTAATCATCCACATATACTGAGTGGCTTCATCACTGTCTCCTCTCCACCAGTAAGCTGGTGTGTGGTGGGCGTTCTGGTCCAATATGGCTGCTGTCGCATCATCCAAGTGGATGCTGCACATTGGTGGTGGTTGAGGAGATTCCCCCTTCCATATGTGAAGCGCTTTAAGTACCCAAGCGCTTTATAAATGTAACAAATTATTAATTATTATTATTATTATTAAGTAAATCCAAAACTTGACTTAAAGTCAGTCTGAAAGAGAGTTCATAAAAATAACACAGAATTACATATGGGGAACATAGACTCCCTGTGTTATACCACCGGTCACTATTGTAACCGTCTTCATTTATCTGCAGTTTCACAACAGAATAAAGCATGTATTAATTTAATTTCAATGTGTATGTATAGGTAACCCTTTCATGATGATATGTGCAAAAAATGTATAAGCTATTCAATAAGGAACTTAGTATTCTTACCTGTCCTTTCTGAGCTTTTATGTCATCCTTCCGTTAAGATGACAGTACCAAGAAATAAATGTGTGTGGTCACATAACCAAACAAACAAATCATGTTAGACCTGCCATAAACTCTTATAGACATCTTACATTTTCATTATATATGAATATGTACTTCATAATATGAGTTACTTTTTAATTTCACACTAAAATATGCAAAGAAAAATTGTGGTCACAATTGTGACCAGTGGGATTAAATGGGTTAAATAACATCATTTTTATACATATCTTTCACATCTACTGCAGTCAGATTCACTCGTGTTCACTCAGAAGGAATCACTCACATTAGCTGTGCACTTGTAATGACACATCAAGGATGTTAAGAGGCTAAAAGCAGGTTTAAATATTGCCCCATTGAAGTCAACAGGGTGCAAATTTTAAAAATAGAATAACTCTGTGTAGGCAACACCGATTTTTGTCGTTGTTCTCTGTATTGACAGCACTCCAAATTTACAAAAAAATTAGCTCAATGGTAAAATTGACCGGAGTTCTCCTTTAATGTTTTATTCATATATTTTATCTTTATATTTTTATATGTAGTCTAAACTTGTGCACAAAAGGGGACAAAAGATAAAAAATATTTGTGATTTATTGGAAGGAACAAAAAAATGAATGTAACCTCTCTCCCCTCCTATCTTTTGTCTCAGCTTGCCCTTGCCCCTCTCTCCATTCCTTAGCTATCCCCTGACTGTGTCTAGACTTCTTATTAATGTCAGTTAGACTGCGCTGCCAACGATACTAAAATGAGCCTGGAGCATCGGCCAATAGTAGGTCATCATTTGTTCTTGGAGCTTCTGTATGCATTGCTTTTAACATTATGTGCACACTAAGCTTAAGTGTACGCTCATGTATGTTCAGGTTAGCTTGTCATGAATGCGGTCTACTTTAGTATGTACGTATGTATGTGTGTGTGTGTGCAAATGCAAATAAATGGCTATTGACTGAGAGGCAGTTTTTGTTTGTAAGCAGAGTTTAGCACCGGAGCATGACAATACAAATAGCACTGTGACTTTACATGCAGTTGCTCATTTGTTTATTTCTCTCTTTGCCAACATTGTATGAATGCAAAATCAGTGTTAGAGTAACACATTACATACATGCAGAAGAGTGCTTGAAAGCAGTCAGATTGAACTGTGCCCTTTATCAGAACGTTCATTTCACGGTAGTTGTGCCATCTGAACCCCCAATGATCCAATGAAGCACACTGAAAAGGTCTTTCCTATCCTATATCCTTTCAAAGAGAAGTTCAGTGTCGCAGCCTTAGAATACCGTTTCATAGGCTGCAGCTTACAGTTCACTTATTATAGGGTCGGTCTTCTTGGAGTTTCGACCTTCAGTTGAGTGCCTTACCCATAAGCACAATGGTGAGAAAGAATATCTATAATTCCTTAGTTAATAGATCATCCTACCTGTATCGTTCAATTCTTCACCATGTTAAATGAGCCATTAAATGAGGAGCAGTGTTGATTTCTACCCAGGCGTCACACTAGAACACTTCTTATCATGGTCAAAAAGAACCTGTCACTTTTCTTCTTCCATTTCCTTCTAGATCATCATCTTTTCTATTTCAGATGTCATTCTTTTTTGTCCTCAAACAGCATCCTATCATGTCAGCATGCCCTAAAGCAATCATTCATTTTCTTCCATTTTTTCTGTCCTCCTTGTTCTCTTCCATCTATTCCACCTCAATAATCTGCTGTTTTCAGCCATGGAAGTGTCTTATTGGCTTTCTTCCGAACCCTAGGGAGCTACCTACCTAGACAGCATTTTAAATATCAAGCTGTTCCAGAAGTATTAATTTCTTAAAAATGAAAATCTTACTGACGCTAAACTTTTGGACAGGGTAGTGCATATGTGCAAAAGACTTAAGGGGGGGCATGGCCCGTGAATGAACGCAATTTTAACACTGCATGATTCTTTTAATTGAGTTTCTGCCTATGTGGAGCAATTTTAAGGGACCGCTGCGTTCACACAGAAAGCATTGTTGCGTCCCATTTTTAAAGTGTTTTACACATGCACTAGAGATGGCTTTGACCGTTATAGCATATTTTATTTATATTTCATTGTTCTATTATGTTGCGTTCCCTCAAGCTTGATTTAAACACTAGAACGCATCCCGATTGAACAGTAGCTGCATGTGTGGAAAGTAGAAACTGTGTGGACAGGTTTGGAACAGAGCCTTTGTTTTCAGTCATCCTGTTGAGCTTGTTTCCTGAGATCTTCTAGCACTTTCTCGCCGATTTCACACCCTGACTGAGAACCTTATTTTCTCTATGTCAGACAGTCAGCTGACCTTCACACCTGAGCAGCGGGTCATGGCTGGCTGTTTACGGATTTATAGAGAGAGTGGCATGTTGGGACTTTTTTAAGGAGCTTGTTGTTACACTGCCTCCGCCATCTACTATTGCCAGCATGCAAAAATGATCGCTGGCCGCAGGTGTGTGCAATAATTTGAATGTGATATTTGGCTGCGTGGCATCAGATGTATATTGATTTTCATAGCACATGCCATGCGTGTAGGCCACCGCAGGTCATCTGTTCTGCGGCATGGTCTTTATTATAAGTTGATAATCATTTGAAATGGAATAAATTTGCTCTGTGTTTCATTTAGGCCGACCGGAGCATGCGCACCCATGTGCCGTTGCCCCCATTGCCATGGTAACCATTACCCAGCAGCACTGATGAAAGCATGTCTCCTGCAGACGCCTCTATAGGTCCTCATTACCTCACCATGTGTGTCTGCCACCAACAGGGAGAGTGTGAGTGAGAATGTCTATGTGTGAGAGCGAGAGAACGAGGTGAAAACAGAGAAAAAAGATTAGGAATATTTATTGCGTTTAGAAGAGCAGAAGGGAAATAGAGGGATTTTATTATAGAGCGTTATGCCTTCTTAATCAAGATAGAATTTTAAAAGAAAAACGTGCCTGCACTCAGGGTTATTATTTCTGTTTAAGCAATGTGTACATTTTGTTCCCATGTAATTACTCAGCTGTCAATCATCTGTTCATATTTCGCTGATCTGATCTGTATAAAATTGTTCTCGCCTGCAAAGTATGTTTGAACATGAACAGAAATGGACAGCAACAGGAAGGAGGAGGACTCAAAGCATTCCTTTCTTCTCTCTCGCTTGGTATTTAATCATTTCTTTAATTGCCTCAGATGTCACACTGACAGACCGCCCATGTTCAGCTCAGGTAGCATCTGATGCATATTTTACACATCAAAATGGCAAAAGCTTTTTGTAATGGCAAGCTCCAGTCTGATTGACTGACTTTATTGACTGAATACAATTTCTGGGTGTCAGGGTAGACAGATTTTCATCAGCATGCTAGAAAGCAAAGTCATGTTTACAGGTGGTTTTTGGTTTACAGGGTTCATGGCATTGAATATTAAGCGTAGCATCAGTTCTGGCAGGTCACATTAGTCAAGCTCGCGTCAGCTGACTCTCAGCTGATCCACGTCTTCCTATAGGAATACGACGCTTATCTCTGTATACATATATAAGCTCCTTCAGTGTTATCAGCAGCTGTCGAGTTTCTCAAGAGCTAATTACCCTCCTCCATCCCCAGCTCCTGCTCCCGTCCAGTCAGTATGGCTTTCTGATTCGTCTTGAATCAGAATAAATTCTCAAATTATTTTGTACTTTAAAATCTTGAATTAATGATATCTGCAATACATTCATGTTGGTTCTGTTCTGTTTACCCTAAGGGGGGTTATTGCTGCTCTCCCTGCTCTTATCCATGCTAGGCTGGAGTTCTTGCCCAGAACAGAACCATACCGCCAATCGTATTTGACGATAGTGGTCCTGACAGAACTGTCAGTTTAACGATTTAGTTTGAGACACTTTAGCAAGTTCACGTTTCAGTTCAATTCAATTAACATTTATTTGTGTAGCACTTTTCACTATACATGTCGTTTCAAAGCAGCTTTGCAGAAAATGCATGCGTCTACATTACAATTTAGAGTGAAATGTTTTTCAGAGGTCCAAGTAATGTCCATATTTCAGAAATGTACAGTTCTAAGATGCTAATTAGCTAACATCATATATTAATTTAAGGAAGAAAAAAATAGCTCATTAAAGTAATTATTATAAGTTGTGAACATAATGATTACAATATATAGAAAATCTGGCAGTGGTGCTCAGAGTTGGCATCATCTGAAGTCCAGGAGTTGACATCATCTCTTCACATGTGTTGGGGCATCTGAAGGCTTCGTAAGAGGCTGGATCCAAACAGGAGCTGGCGTTGTCTCTAGTCTCACATCCCGAGATAAAACAGAAAAGCAAATGCTGTTCATAACATTTCAATCAAAGATAATCATGTGCATTTGATCTGATATGACTGGTGTACAAGATTATGAGAGATGTTTGTGAATGCTTGGCTAAAGAGATGTGTCTTAAATCTTGATTTATACTGGTATAGTGTCTCTGAGCTCCAAACATTATCAAGGAAGGCTATTTCAGAATTTAGGAGCCAAATGTAAAACCTCTCTCCCTCCTTTAGTGGACTTGGGGATACTTAATTTGATTAATCGATTCAACAGTGCTATTGATCTGCATTACCAAACGTGGATGTTTTACACCAGAAACATACACTGATGTACTATTTTATTTAATACTGTGAAGCTGCTTTGATACAATCTGTATTGTGAAAAGCGCTATATAAATAAAGTTGACTTGACTTGACTTGACTTGGATATTCTTGGTACAACCAAAAGTCCAGAGTTTTGTGACCTTAAAGAGCGTGATGGATTGTAAGCGATAGAAGATCAGTTAAATACTCTGGAGCTGAACCATTTAGAGCCTTATAGGTCATTAGCAATACTTTGTAATCGATATGGAACTTAAAAGGTACCAGTTTAGAGATGAAAAAATTGGTGTTATTATAAGATCATATTTTCTTGACCTTGTAAGAACTCAAGCAGCTTCATTTTGGACTAACTGCAGCTTGTTTTTTGAGGATGCAGGACAGCCAGCTATAATGCATTACAGTAATCTAGTCTAGAGGTCATGAATGCATGAACTAACTTTTCTGCATCAGAAACGGATAGCATGTTCTGTTCTGTAGCTTAGTGATGTTTCTGAGGTAGAAAAAAGCTGTTTTTGTAACAAATAAAATATGATTTTTCGAAAGACAAGTTGCTGTCTAATATAACACTCAGGTCTTTAACTGTAGAGGATGAAGAAACAGTACACCCTAATAGATGCAAATTGTATTCTAAGAGCTTCTGTTTACAGGTTTTTGATAAGTAATACCTCAGTATTATCTGAATTATAAGTATAAAATTTAAGCAAGTAAACAAAATATCCTTGAATACACCTGTTTTTTCTGCTTTGTTATATCTGTTACATCTGATGGACCTATGTCTGTCATTTATTTACTTATTTTTAAATCAACTAATTTATCCCACATTACACCTTGTCCATTAATTGAAAAAAAAAAGTTGAAATAAAATATAAATTGTACATGAAAAACTTAAACTTATTTCAGTTAGCTTCCAGTTTTTTAAGATAAAGTACTAAAAATGGTAACAATTTCGATAATCCACTTTAGACATTCTACTAACTATAAGTAACTTTGCAACTACATGTGAACTACCAGTCGTTAGAGTATTAGTAGACTGTCTGTTTAATATCTGCTAATACTTTGTGTTGGTCCTTTAACAGACATTCTACTGACTATTCTACTAACCCTAACCTAAGTCTACTAATACTCTGAGAGTTAGTTGACATCTTGTTACAAAGTTACTTATGGACTAATGAGATAAAGTGTAACCAATATACTATAGCTTGAGTTATAAAATAAATAAAAAATAGCATTGAACATCAAAAAAGAACATCAATTTTACTAACTTCCAAAATTACTAACTTAACCTAAAATGAAAATGAAAGCTGAAAATAAAAGTTTAATTAAAATATTAATAAATACTATAATAGTATATAAATAATACCAAAATAACACTGGTTTAAACTGTTTTCAGCGTTGTGTCCTTTTTTAAGGACGAAAACACACAGGGATTACAGATGAAAATTAGCCTGTATGGCTAAATCGGGCACATTTACATGATGGACTTAAGTTCTCCTGTTAATTAATGTGCATTATCTCTTTTACAAACAAAAATAATAAAAAATAACATGGAGATGAGTTTAATCACATGATATTTTTCGCTATGCAGGAATTCTTATAGCCACTATTCACCCAAATAAATCTAATTTTGTCGAACTATGAACACCGTGGTTTTTATGCAAGTAAAGGAAATCGAATTGACATCAGAAAGCTTTTATAGGGGTTTATTATGGGATATTTATGACGCCTCTGGCCTCATGTGGTTTTATGTGCTGCAGTTTGAGGCGTAAGGTAGACATTATAGATATACAAAAAAAAGTCACCTGATGAACTGTCTCTACTGTATGTGTTTTATGTGTGCTGGTCTAAGACATCTTGCATTGCTTTGAAAAAGTCTGGAGAGAGCCATTTTGCATAGCAAAAGCACCGGGAGATCATTGATATATTATTTGCCACTTTAAAATTCACTACAGTGACAATCAATCTATTGAGCTAATCCCTGAAACCACAACAAACTCGACGAAATAAACTCAATTCCGCCTCCTTTTAGCTCACCCATTGGCCTGTGTGCTTATTACTTTGTTTTGATACTTGTTTCATCTGTGCTGCAGACACAATGGCTTGTTAGCCAATCATACATCCCTCGGCGACAGTTGTCATCTTGGGTCGATATGGTTACAGTGATGACCTCACGCTGTCACCGTAATCAACAGGACAAACAAGAGACAATTGAACATTATTATAAACTCGCTGAACAAGAAGCCCTTCAGACTGAGTGGTTATGGACCGTTCCAATTTAATATGATTGGACTGGTCTCTGAGGACAGGGACGAGTTTATATGTCCACATGTGTGTTTCTGTTTCTTGAACCGTTTCGCTGATCTGGCTGATTGGTCCAGTGGGTTTATTAGCAGGAAACTGCGCAGGAAAATCTCCATGCTGGCTATTTGAACTGGATTAGTTCAGATCACGCTTGGTTGGACCAGTGAGATCATGTGGAAGAACACACGAGAGGGAATTACAGACGCGTACAGAGGTACTTGTGCTCAAGATGTGTGTGTGTCATCAGACTGAATATTTTTTTCCTTTGAATTGAAGGTGCCAGAACGTTGTGCCCAGTTTAACCCTTGGCTGTGACCCATTGTGTGTTGACGTTTGCAACTTGCCCTGAAGCACATGGCCTGTGCGGGTTTGAAGAGCCATCCGGGTTGCCGTAGTTTAGTTGACACAGTGTGGGAACGCGATGCAGTGTCTCTCCCTCTGCCCTGTTCCCACGTCGATCTTTGAGCACTGCTCCCATAAACACACACCACACACTCATAGATGCACATCTGGCTTTGGCCCTCAGCTAAGCATTGGGCTATTATGTGTGTGTGAAAGAGTTAGAGGATTTTCAGAGCATGCACAGCATGTAGGCGTGAAGAGGCATATTCATATTTTGGTAGCTAACATTACCCCCGATCTGTTGAAAACCTTTTTAGAAAATAGTCTTTTTAGAAAATAGCACAGTGTTTATTTACTCAACATGGGCTTACTGAATGTTTGCATGTGCGTTTATTGTGGAGGTTTGTTTGTGTGCATGCCTCCGTTGCATGCACACCTATCACAATAGAACAACAAAAAAGTACCATGGTGTTTTATATTTTGGGAATTTTTGCCTTTATTGGAAAGGACAGTCAAGTAGAGACAGGAAGCGATAAGGGAGGATAGAGGGGCACAGGATGTTTATGTATGCATTAGAAAGTTTATTTTCATGATCACAAAATTAATAATGTTACGACTGTAATAACCGGGTTTGTCCGTATTTGACCAAAACATGGGTTGAAACAACCCGTATTTTTAATTGTGTAGTGCATAGCTCTTGGACTCCAAATTAGTGAAGCTTTTTCTTTTTCAATCTGATTCGTTATGGTTTCACAGGGGGCCTAAATGATTGTGTATTAAATAGTTGTGCACATTGTTTGTCTGTTTATACTCTAGTCTGTAATACGTGATGGCTGGTGTGTGAGAATGGAATAGTTTGTCAGCGTCTGTATATGTTTGTCTCTGACGGCCCCCCAGAGCTGTTCTGTCATTCATTTGTTTATGTGTATGTGTGAGGTTGTGTGAATGACGTGTGCAGAGGAGGTCATCTCTCAGAGCGAGAGGCAAAGAGAACAGGAGTGGAGGGTGGGGAAGGATGCTGTGCTCTCTCATATGTTGCATAAGCAGATTATATTATGTAAGAGTTTTGTTTTTTTTGCCCCAAAGGGGGGCAGACAAACGCTTTTGCTTTAGTTTGTGGGTTGGCTCCTTCCACCATCCTGACTTTCTGCCCCAGTACCCCCACACACCCTCCAGTTCCCAGAATTCATCTGTATGTACTAGTGTTGGGGAGTAGCTAACTAAAAGCATAAATGCTGCTAATGTAACTACATTTTTCAGTAGCCTGTCAGTAGCTCAGCTGCTAAAAATAGTTGAGCTTTTACAGAAGCAAGCTTCATTTGCCAACAAGTTGCATTGTGGCATGACAAAATGCTACATCACTGTTGAATTGTGTAAACAGCTTTTTAGCTGACTGAGCCGAGTCAGTAATTGAATCTCCTAAACTGCCCTCTCTTAAATATCATATTGGGAAGTCTTTTTTTGTAAAAAAAAAAAAAAAAAAAAAAAAAATATTGGACATTTCATTTAATTAACTTAATAAATAAAAATTCACTTTTCCCCTGCAAAGTATTTCATATGCTGCTACTCACCATGTTTTTAGGCATTTGGAATTTTTATTCCCTTTTATTCATTAATTTATTTATTTATTTGACCATAATGAACTAATTTTTTTCAACAAGTAAATAAACTACTGTTCAAATGTAATAAGATACATTTCTTATTATATATTAGAGTGTTGAAAACAGCTACTTAATATTTTTTTGAAAACTGTAATGCATTTTTTTCAGGATTCTTTGATGAATATATATTCAAAAGAACAGCATTTTTTTAACATTACAAAGAACTTTACTGTCACGTATGATAAATTGAATGCATCCTTTCTGAATGAAAGTATTCATTAAAAAAAAAAAATTCTTACTGAACCCAAACCTTTGAACTGCAGTGTATGTATGCGTATAAAGCAACTTAATATCTACCTTGTGTCTCAGGATTCTAGGCTATTATTTCAGTAGCCTTCCCAACATTGTTGTTTGTGCTGCCTGTCTGTATCTGTATACTTCTCTACCCACTGTCAGAAAGCATAGGTTTGTGTTCCACAGCTAACTACCACTGCTCTGTCGCTCTCCATCTCTTCAATCCTACCTTGCAGTAATGTTATTCAACATCCACTGAGGACTACATGTGTGGCGGTGTATAAGCAGGCTATATTGAGCAGCAGATATCTGCTTAAGTCCCACTCCTCTATACATAGCCCTAGATATTCCACCCTCGTGTTCTTCAGTACTCATCCACAGAGTTTCCCTCACCTTTCACTTGCTTTGTTCCCACTGATCGATAGAATAAATGCAGTACTCAGTGTACTTTCTTCTTTTTGAACAGTAGTGTAAATCAACTGTTGGATGTGGTTAGTAGACAAATTAATCTATAAGAATGTGAAAAGTGTGTATTTTGTAAAAGTCTACAGGACCAAAAGTGCCCATAGTCTCAGAAACGTCCACCAGTGGATTTCGCGTATGTTTTGCATTAGAGTTTGTCAGATGAAATCCCTGGTATTTTTGAGCTTATAGCGTATATTTTGACACACTGCCCTGTCCTTTAGCAGTGTCCTCATGATGAGTGTTTCTCTGAACCTTGCATGCTCTGCTGACCTCTTCCCTTAGGCGATCCTTCTGCCCTCGATTTTTATATTGATGACATCAGTCATAATCTCTGTTATTCCCCTCGCCACTCCATTTTCTTTTTCTTTTTGTGCCGCTCTACATCTGCTTTTCAATCAACCTAGCTGCCACTCCCCTTATACTACTTTTTTTTGTCCCTTCTCTTTATCTTTTATCTACAAAGTGCTTTTTATAAAAAGTTGACTCGAATGATAGGCCAATATTTCAATTACATGACAACTCGTCAGTAGTCTAATTCCCAAAAAAGGTTTTTTTTTTTTTTTTTACCTGTATGATTTTTCTTCTGCAAAACATAAAATAAGATATTTAGAAAAATGTTTTACTTTTGTCTGTACAATGGTATTTTGGATCCCACTGACTTTCATTGCATAGGCAAAAACATTCTTCAGCATATCTTGTATTGTGTTCCAATGAAGAAATGAAATGTTTGGAACAACATGAGGGTGAGTTAATGAAGAAATAATTTTAATTTAAAAAAACAAGACTCCACTCGAAGCATCATTGCTTACCATCCTTGCGTTCTCCATGAGTCATGCTGTTAGCATTTAACCCCCTCAGCTGAGGCCCACGGTGGTCTTTAGGTGCCCTCCCTCTGTGCCGCCCCATTCCTGCTGGCACCCGGCCATTCACACACAGCTGCCAGTGGACAGACATTTCCAAACACACGAGCAGAGAGAAAAACACAGCTAAAATGTGCCCAGCTAAAGTACACATTGACTTTCACACACAGACCTGTGATAGCACAAGGTTTTGATGCACATTGTGCCACTGTATTAACACACTCAACACAAACTATTTGCATAATACACTTACATCCTTCTATCTGTAGCTATCACCCCACTCTCAGTCCACTGGGCTTCATGTCTTATGCCTTTTCCAAGGCCATCTTCTCTTTCGATTGGTAAGATTTGCTCTCCAGACCTCATCCTCTTCCCCTCTCTGCATTACTTTCATGTTGCTTTAGTTCTTTGTGACTGCCTTTTTCCCTCTGGACTGTTTATTGTTCAGTGTTATTATTTCCCCTTTGTTTACGAATAAGCAAAAGATCAATTATGATGCCTTAGAGCACTCCATCCCATAGGAGATACTGTGCATCATTGGGGACCAGCATCCTTCATTGAATGACCTTTCTGTGTGGCTTTCAAGTTGCATTTTAAGTGTCCTCATTGCACGTCTAATTCTCTCTCTTTTATCTGCTTCTCTCTTGTGGTCTTTCCTTTCTTCCCTTACTTGCTTATGGTTGGCTTGAGGATTAATATAAGAGGTTTTTAAGCTTTGGCATCATGACTTCCTGTTAATTTAGCATATTTAGCTTGATAATGTATTTATTTATTTGCCAGGTTATGTCTGGTCTTCTTGTCCTCAGGAAAAATGTAAAGAAGTGTTGTTGTTTTTTACATGCAGTGTGCAAATGTGAATCATTTTATTTGATTGAAAGGCCAAAATTGAAAGACTAACATTGTACCTAAACAAATTTTTTTCCAAACTTTTGAACTTTTTATTCATAAAAGGCATTATGTTCGTTTTCACAAAAATATATTAAGCAGTACAACATTTTCAACATTGATTTTTTTAATTGAGCACCAAATCACCATGTTAGAACAATTTCTGAAAGGTCATGTGCCACATTCTAAAATATATTAAAACAGAAAACAGTTATTTTCAACATTACTAGAGAAACTTTAAGAAACATTTGATATATGACATTTGACATGGTTTTCAAATATCAACCTCACACATACTAAAACATCCACCCATCTCTCTCTCTCTCTCTCTCTCTCTCTCTCTCTCTCTCTCTCTCTCTCTCTCTCTCTCTCTCTCTCTCTCTCTCTCTCTCTCTCTCTCTCTCTCTCTCTCTCTCTCTCTCTCTCTCTCTCTCTCTCTCGTGGTTTTCATTATGGAATTTGTATTTTGATTGTTGTACTAGCAGAAGATGTTGTCATATATATTCAGGCAGATTTTGACATTTGAGGTATCAGGGACAGATGTAAAGAGATGTACTGCAACAAACAAAAGAAGGTACAGCCTTGAGGGAAAGCACCAGTGGTTAAATCACTTTACACCTCCACAAGTTCATACGGGCCATTTTATAGATCACTGCTGCTGTTTGTTTTGTGTTATGATGTTGTTTTCTCTCCAGTAGTGTGGGTGGCTTTCAAAAAGAGCAGACCCACTGAAAAATAAATAGGGATAATCTAAAATAAAGATCCTCGGGAAGTGGGAAACTCTTGTCAGTTTTGACAAGAAGAAAGAAATTGAAGATAGAAAAAAATAGTTACAAAAGGGTGCAGTATAGGTCCAATCATGGAGAAGTATTATAAGTAGGAGGTAGAATAGTTAAAATTATTACTAAACATTGACAATTTATTTCATGTGCCAGAACAGTAATAACTTGTATTATATGTGAACCACAGTGAAAAAATTAAATAATGATAAAAAATAGTGAAGGATTTTATCTTTGTGTTGACAAAGTAAATGATTAGCAGTAAATTACCTCTGCTTTTTCGTACATGTACTTTGACTAGGAAATGATTAGCAGTAAATTACTTCTGTTTTTTTGTTCATGTATTTTTTTACATTGCTGCTTGTTATGGATGGAGCCTGGATTGTCACATTTAGATTTCCATTATCAAATATGTTTCACCCCAAACTTCGCCTCTCTCTCCTCTCTGTATACCTTTCACTATACTTCACACTCATAGTCATGGTGCGCAGCTGAATTCATAGATCCAAGCGTGTTTCTTATGCATGAGTAAGTGCCAGCCAGACAGTTAATTCTCTCCCCCCCCACCCCCCTTCTCTCTCTCATTCCCAGCCCCTATAGCTTCTCTTTGCACTTGCTTGGCTGCCTTGTTTGGCATGCTGTGATGGCCTGGATCCCTTCACTTGCACTTTCAACAGAGATAAGATTGCTTCCAGGCTAGCGTTTCTTTTTGTGCAAAAAACAAATCAAACAGGAAATAGGTGTTACCACATTTGGGTGTAAGTTGATTAAAAAAACAGCCACGCAGTCAAACGGATTGCACAGTATTGTGGATAATTCTTATTTATGATGAGACTTATTTCCTTGTGAACTGCTTCAGAATATATTTTCATTAGGCCTGCCAATCAATTAGAAATATTAAAATGAATTACATGTTACATGTATTAATTGTATAGGTGTAGTATATGTATTAAGAATTTATGTATGTATTTACACAATGTGCATATGAATATTTATATCAATAGAAATAGAATAGAATTGAAAATATATGTATTTTTTCCTAAAGTATGGGTGATTGGAGAAAAATAACAAAATACAGAAATAAAAATGGAAAGAAATGAGTTGAGTATTGATTTGGAAATCAATCAATCAATCAATCAACCGATTGATCGATCGATCAGGAATTGGTAGACCTGGAAGCCTTATATTCAGTTTAAAAATGGCCGCACTCGCTCTTAAATTGAAAATAAGGTGGATAGCTACACAAGTAGAGCTGGGCGATTTTTTTTTTTTTTTTTTTTTCCTAAAAAAATCTGTGATTTTGTTTAATAAAAAACTCTACACAAGTAGAGCTGGGCGATTTTTGGGCGATTTTTTATTTTTTTTTTCCTAAAAAAAATCTGATTTTTTTTTTTTTTTTTTAATAAAAAACTCGATTTACGATTCGAATCGATTCCCCCCCACACACACACTCACTCTCTAGCGCACACACACACACACAGTCACACACACTCACTCGCGAACACACTCTCACTCACTCTCCCTCACTCACTCACTCACTCACTCGCGCACCGTCGTCGTCATGGAGGACCGTTAAAAAATTAAACACGCTAGTCGTGATGTCGTGAAGCATCGAGGGCTGCGCCGCAGGGAGCTTGCTACGGAAACCCTGAAGGAAGATTTGACGAATGCAAAATGTATGTATTGTACGCTATACTGAAGAGGGGGAGAAAAATCGATTTTTTGAAAATATGAATCGATTTGACCTACCAACTAGATTTTTAAATCAAATCGATTTTTTTCCCAGCCCTATCAAGTGGTGTAAATCTCCTTCCATGGGTTGATCAGTTCTCCAGGCTTGGCTTAGCCTCTTCCCCCATGTCTGCTGTAATTAACCCGAGGGATTGGGAAAAGCTTTTCTAATTAACAGCCTGGAACAGCTCCTGAGTTTGTGGCACTCAGAGCACCGCTTTTTAGCCACTGAACCACATCCCAACAACAATCCTTGGGCCAATCGGCCCACTAAAACAGCAGCTGCTTCCGAAGACAGGTGTGCGCACTGCGCACTTTAACTTGAATAAACAATGTCAGCCCAGGTGATTGCGAATTCATCCTGGAAGGCATTTTCTATCAAGGTTATGCAGCGGAAAATGCAGTCATTACTTATGTATTATCCAGTTGCATGTTTTTCACCTTGAGTTGCTAGGCAGCGGAGAGATAGTCTAATAGCTTATTCTTTTTGTACCTCTAAACATTTTATGTAACTGTCTTGCCTTCAATTGTTTAACTGTCTTCTGGCTGAAGTTTTTTTCTCTGATGGGTGCCTTAGCTTTTGCCATACAGTCAATTATTAAAAGTTCCTAGTTCCATGTGTAAATCCGTGGGGGTGAATAGTAAAAGATGCATAAACTTATGTGTACTCTTCCATCAGTTCTACTGTGTTGGCTGTGTGCATCCAGAGTTTTCCATCTCCTGTTTTACTGCATGGAAAACCATTCAGATGTGCTGGAATTTTAGAGAGCATGGTCTCTTGGCAGACTCCTGTGCCAGCTTGGAGTGGAGTAGCAATGTTAATATGTAATGACAGACCCTTTTATAAGTCTGCTTTCAGCCCTCGCTTGCTCTGGGTGAAAACTCTCTCAGCAGGGTCTGGACGTGACTTTGAGGCTCTTTGAAGTAGGGTGGCAAGGGGAGACGCAAGTTCAATGGTACATCAATTGGACATGGGCGTGCAAAACGAACACATTATCCTTTAGATCAAACATGATTTTTTTTTTCAAGGGGCAGGTCCTAGTTCAAAAATGAAACTTTCATAATTTACTCCCCTTCATGTTGTTTGAAACCTATATGACTTTTTTTCTTAACTGTTAAACTGTTATGTCTAAGCCGTGGTTCAGATTAAAACAACATCGGACCCCATCGACTTCCACTGTATGGACAAAACAGTTTAACATTCTTCAAAAAATCTTCTTTTGTGTTTTGTGGGAGAGAGAAGGTCATACAAGTTTGACAAAAATGTTCAATAAATAGTTCCATTTATTATTATAATCATTATGATTGAATATCATCATAAAGTATTAATCTGCCAAGTAATATATTCCTTAAACTAACTGTAAGCTGTTTGTGGTTGCACTTTAATAGGTCCACATCCAATCAAAATTTATAGGCAGATTTCTAATTGACAATTCTGTAAATGCATAAACAGCAGAAGTGTGATTTACTAGCCTAACAGATGGAAGACTCTGGGCCAAATATTTTATTAGTATTAATCATATTACTATGTGACAGATGAATGCACCACGATACTGTAGTTTGTTTGGACGCACAATTTTGATCTTCTTTGCCCATTTAATGTTTAGTTGCATTTTTTATTTACATTTTAGCATCGGCCTGCGTGACCCAGTTTCACAGCTTTCCGGTTGAGATCCTCTGGTTTAGCTATCTAGTTAAGTCTTTCTCTCTTTGGTATAAGGAAGTTTGAGTGCTGAGGAGCTTTTTAGAAAACAAATAGTGTCTGAAAATCACTCTTGGCAGACGTGAGAGTAAGTGGCGTATCTGAGCTTTTCTCTTGCTTGTTTGGGGTAGCTTTGAAGACTGCCTGAGGACTGATTGTTTTCAGAATGGAACCTGTGAAGCAGTGTAGGCTGATGAATGTGTAGGCTGTGAAAAACTGTGATAAGAGGAGTCTGATTGTGGGAGTGGTCTGCAATTACTTGATCGTTAGAGACCAGCCATGCTAGTTTGCAATCATGCTCATCGACGTGAGCTGCTTTTCTCTATTCCAGAGCTTCTAGTTGGCTCGCAGAAAACTCATCTGCTAGATAGATGATAAAGTAAAGCAATTTGGATAATACAACCTGGAAAATACTAGATTTGTCTCTAAGTAGTTGTTGCAAGGCTAATAGAAATCATTGAAGTATTGAACGCAGAATAAAACAGTTCATAAATCAATTATTGAATGCCAGTCTCATATGGTTACCAGTACTTTTACACCCAGAAAATGTTATGTTTATGAGTCGACATAGATTAGATTAGGGCAATGATGCATCTGTGTGAAGTAATAAAACTATATCTTCATTCCAGGACAGACAGGTATAACAGAAGTGAGTGTAATCATATCAAAGTCCTGTTTAAGTTTTACAGCATGCATTTAATTATAAAGCAATTTCCAAGTGATGAGTTGGTGCATTTAATTCTCCATAGTTGCCAGTTGTTATTCGGCAGGAGTTATTCACATTCTGCTGGAAGAAATTTTTTTCTTCACACTGCTATACTTTCTTAAATTACTTATCAGTATTACTAAGAAAAGTGAAGGGTACCTAGAAGAAGGGTAGATAGAAGAATTGAATGCAGTCTTTATGCACAACCTTCCCTACCATCCTCTACAATTTGCTCCTGGGAAGAACAGGTGTTTGATAATCTCTCTTTTGCTGTACTCATATTTGCTTTAACAACACATTTCATCCTTCAAGCTGTTTATAGACAAGCTCAATGTCAGGAGAGCAGCTCTGCCTCACATTTCTGCATGACATAATTCTATTTTGATCCACACATCAGCATTTTCAATTAGTTGGACAGTAGGATTGACGGTTTGCTAAACCCATTGTCAGTTAATCCATGAGCGTTCCCCTCTAACCCTACTAAATCACTGGCTCTCCATCCGGCACGGATTACCCCTCAAGTCTCATGGGGTGGGAGCGCTGCGGCTGCACTAATCTACTGCTTTCTCAGAGCTGGGATCATTAGCTGGATTGGAGTTCTGTTCCATGGCTGGAGTGGATTACAGCACCAGGTGTTGTCCCAGCTGATGAAGTCAGTGGTACGGGGTGGTATTTTGGGGTGGGGTTAGTGGATTCTGTTGTGAGTGGGTTAATGAGCTGATGGATGGATATGCTGTGTGCCAAAGGGATAGTTTACAGTAATCATTTACTCACTCTAATGTTGTTCTAATGTAGTTTCTTTCCTCCGCTGAACACAAAAGAACCACTTTGAACTCCAATGACTTTCATTCTATGGACAAAAAAGAATTACACTTATATTTACATTTATTAATTTAGCAGATGCTTATGCAGAGCAACTTTTACACTCACCATGACAAGGCCGTAACTGTCTTTTTTTTTGTCGTAACATTTTTTTTTATAAAGCATTAAGAAATATAACACTGAGGGAAATTCTGGGTCTAATTCTAGATGAGAAATTATCATTTTGAACTATTTGCAACAAATTTTTGCATAAATTGGCATTTAAATTTGCACGCATGTAGCCTACATTTATTTGAATGCCTAATATGTCGAAAATGTAAAACGTTTCCTGTCTCCTCAAACTTAGTTAGGAACTCAACTGCATCAATCATGTAAATGCATATTTTCATATTTTCAAGGCCATATTAAGGAAAAAAAGTCAAGTAGTTTGCCTCACTGGACGTTAATGTCGGTCGTTTAAAATTTCTAATGCAAAACAGTTGACATGTATTAAATGGTTCACTATTTACATTTTACCTCACTCTCTTTCAACATGAAACTGACGTTTTGCGCTAGAATTTACGCTTTGCTTCTGTGAACAGTAAACCCCGCCTACTTTGATTTGATTGGCCATCTCAATCATTTTTACATTGACGAGCGCTGTTTGACTGCTGAAGCAGATCAGACAAAAAAATTTGTCATCCTAACAACATACAGAGTGATGCATAATTGAGTGTCTTTGGTGGTTACGGCCCTGCACCATGGCTGCATTTATTTTATCAAAAATACAATACATCAGTAATATTGTGAAATATTATTGCTATTTAAAAGTTTGAAATACTATTGCAATTATTTTTCTATTAATATATTTTAAAATATAATTTATTCCCGTGATGGCAAAGATAAATTTTCAGCAGCCATTACTCCCGTCTTCAGTGTCACATGATCCTTCAGATATGCTGATTTGAAATCTTCATATACAGCCTTAAATATTTTTGAATCACTTTGTTGTCTTTCTTTCAGTCTTGAGTGTTTGAATTGGCTTCAAGCAGATGACAGTAGTAAACACTGTGCTGTGTGAAACAGTTTAGCCTCAGGAAGCATTGGAAAGGTTCAGTGAGGACTCTGTAGTAGTGAAGGCTGATGTCATTGTGGGTTTTAGCTGCTAAATCACTGATGAGATTGAAAATGGCCCTTAAAGGGCAGGGACATGACTGTTATTAAAACCAGTCAGCTCTTGTTGGAATAGACCAAGGGTTCGCGTTTTAGTACTATTATTTTTTTCCCTTGCCACTCTTCATTTTCTCCTCTGTCCTCAGATTCTCTGTCCACCCAACCTCCAATTATTATCTCCTCCTTTTCTAGTGCCTGTGCTCCCTTTCTATTCTCCTCCTCTTTTCCTTGATTAAGTGGAGATGGGAGCACATCTAAATTTAACCACACTTCATCTCCTAGCTCCCCTTGCTGTGTCTGATACTCTTATCCCTCTCAGACTAATGGTGGGAAATTGCTTATAATGTCTGTGTATTTTTTTTATATTGAGGAAACATGGTCTTTTACCTACTACCTAGTTTTTCCAGCAGTGTTTTTGTGTGTTTTGTTGCACTCCTCCCTCCATCTCTCTATTTCTTTTACTACCCTTGCTATGTGCCTCACCCTTTTATTCATATTCCTCGGCTGTTCTTCTAACACTCACTCACTTACAATCCTTTCCATACTGTCATCCTCTCCATTCTTAGGTTGAAAAAGACAAAAAAACAAAACACATTTATGTTTCAAAAAAACAATGCAAAGTGAAGTGCGCTTAGGGGGATTAACTCTGATACATGCCCTTTTAGGCTAGAACGATACATTAAAAGCTTTGCAGACTTGTCGTCATAGTTTCCTGGAGAACCCTGATGGGTAGGTGGCATGGATGGATGGACAGATGAGCGACCTGCTTATTTTTGCCTCTTTCTCAGGGTGCCCTTGGCAGTCTAACCACTAAAGTTGCATTTTAGCCTTGCGTGGTCACGGCTGCTAACCTGCGTGACTGTACTGCCTGGCTCACCCCGATTGCTTCAGTCCCGCTATCACCCAGTCTGCTCAAACACCTGCTGACCTGGATTCACAGCGGCAGGCTGTCGGCTCGTCAGGCAGGTTCTGATCCAGAAGCACGGCAGCTTTGAGGAATGGAGTCTGCCAGCTGCATAAAAAACAGACAAACTAAGACAAATGAGCATGTCAGAGTGCTCAGTGACTGCACACTGTACTCTCTGACCTTACCTGATTCACTGCTTCTCTGGTCTGAATGTCAAGGAGGTTTTGCTCAGCGGAAGAACTCCAGAATTGTTGTGTTTGTTAAAGCTCTGGGGGGTGCTTGTTTTATCTGATTTAAAAAGTATATCAATTGTGATAATAAAGAAGCAGAAATTGTAGCGTGTGAATGTGAAACTACAGTGTAAGAAAAAAATCTGTTGAAAAAAATAATGTCCTGGAAGAAAATTACTTGAACGTTTTCCGTTAACAGACATTTTTTTCAACCCTAAACTTAACAGAATGAAATGCGTAATTCAAAATACAGGAAAAACACATGGGAAAGATCAGTAGAGAAAACTCCTTTAAATTAACACTGTATTTTTATTGTATTTTTATTAACTACATTTTTTAAATTTCTAAGCAAAAAAAAAAAAAAAACAGTCGTTCTTTCTTGTGCAATAAACTTGCTGACATGCCATGCAGGGGCGCAACTACCCAGTGTCAGAGGGGTATGCAGCAAAAAATGTATTTATTATTTTAGCTTTAAATAATAAAGGTTTATTTTAAAGTATATCAGCCACTGTAGGCCACCATACCATAATTATACCATAACACACATATATATATATATATATATATATATATATAATATATGAAGAGTTCAGATGCAAAAGCCTCTAAGTGCCATCTGAAATTTTCATATAATATATATAATATATGAAGAGTTCAGATGCAAAAGCCTCTAAGTGCCATCTGAAATTTTCTTCTAGAATGAAGCTGGTATATTTAAGTTCAGTAATTTCACTTAAATGGCAATGAAAATTAACTATGAATTGTCATTTAAGTGAAATAAGTAGTTCAAACTAATATAATTTATAATGCAATCATATCTGACATATACTGTAAAGCTTCATTGTTAAACACTTCACTTAAAATATGTATATGAATTTCTTTGAATTTTTATTGAATTTCAATTCTGCTTCCTTTAATTCAAATTCGAATTGTAATTCTAGATCCTGTTTTTGACATCAATTCAAATTCAATTCAGATTCAAGAATTGAATTGGAATTAAGGAGTAATTCTCAATTCAATTCTGAATTGTGCACAAGCCTGTGGCGCATACCCACTTTTTGCGCCACTGATGCCATGTGTTGTGGGTGATTGTCATTATGTTCTGGGTGAATGTTGCTAGTCATTTCTAGTTTGTTGCTAGGGTGTTGGGGGTGGTTGCTGGGTGGTTGCTGGGTAGTTGCTTACTGGCCCAAGTCACAAGAGCTCACTTCTCAAGTTTACTTGATATTCTGGTCCCTAGTAGACAGATATTGTTGAGTCTTTGGTTGATTTTAATGTCCACCAGATAAAAATTATATGTCTGGTTGACTTGAATAGTTGAATAGTTATGACACACAGAGTAACTGAAGACATTCCAATGGGACCATTCATGTCTTAATTGTATTAAGCCCATCTTTGAAATTTGGTATGCCTGAAGTTCATTAGCTTCTGCATGAATACTCCCTGCATTTAAAAGCCAGTCTGATTAGTGCCAAATGGCTTTGGGTGGAAATCCTAGATTACACATTCTAACTACTGCAATGACATAATGTGTTTCCATCAGGAGCCTTTGTTGTGGATTTGATTTTAGGTATTAGGACATAAATAGGCCAGTACTGCAAGCAGACACTTTTTTTTTTTTAAACCAGCAACAGCCCCAGCAAGCATACACCTTTTATCTCCTTTCCTTCCAGTAGGTCAGGCAAGGTGACAGTTCCACCATAATTTAGCTTATGGTGATCTTCTACTCTATTGAGTTTCATGATCATTTCATCACTCTGAACCTTTGGGGGGAAATTCTTGACAACTGTTTTTCAAATGTTAATAGGCACAATTGCTAATTAATGTTACCACATCATTGTATTTCGGAATTCATTAAAACTTGAATATTTGCACAGCATTTTTTTTCATTATGAAGGCCAAGATTTTAAGCTTGCTACATAAAAGTAACTTGGATACTGAAATATAGCTAAGTCAAATTCAAAGCTAGCAATGATTTAAAATAAATACAAAATTTAGGATAATAGAGGGGAAAAAAAACTGGGATATTTTAGCATCTGACAATGGCAATACACAGTCCAGTACTGCTGGTCAGTGATGTAATGTAGAATGTGGTTGGTTTATTCTGAATAGGCTATAGTTCATAGCACTGTTCATTTCCTTTAGATGACATGAAGCTCCATTAATGTCCAAATTTTGCCTCAGTGGTTTTGTGAAAAAATTATTTCATGCTGAAACATGCCACATTTGTTTGGACTTAAACCTAGAGACATGCTTGAACACAAAGCTTTCTATGATGAATGAGATAATTTCCATCTTGCTTTGTTGCTAAGATGCTTTACTAGAACAGCTCTTTGTAGAATGACATAGAAGTTTTCTTCATTTGTGGTTCACATGGTGCTTAATGTTTTTCTTTTTTTTTCCCCAAGGACCCTTCAGTGGCCAAGGTCAGTGGTGGGAGGAAGAAAACCGTTTCCTTTAGCAGTATTCCATCAGAAAAGAAGGTGAGCAGTGCTGCAGATTGCCTTGCCTTCATGCAGGGTGGCTGTGAGCTAAAGAAGGTGCGTCCCAACTCGCGCATCTACTCGCGATTCTACACTTTGGACCCTGAGCTGGCCTGCCTTCGTTGGGAACCCTCCAAGAAAGATGGTGACCGTGCCCGACTTGACATCTCCACCATTCGGGAGGTCCGCACTGGGAAAAGCACAGAGACCTTCCTCCATAACGGCCCATCAGATCACCTGGCTGAAGAAGCAGCCTTCTCCATCATTCATGGTGATGAGTATCAGTCCCTGGACCTGGTTGCTCTCTCTGCTGATGTGGCCAACATCTGGGTGACAGGGTTGCGGTACCTATTGTCTCACCCTGGGGCCATTGGAGGAGGGAGTGGAGGGGATGGAGGGATGGGAGAGTCCAGCATTGGAAGCAAGATGAGGCGGAACTGGTTGGCGGCAGAGTTTGCTCTGGTTGATGAGGATGGACATGAAATCGTGTCTGAAGATACAGCAGTGGCCACCATCTGTAAACTCTGTCCTGGAATTAAGGAGGCAAAGGTAACGCATGTCCTTATTGTTCAGTTTATCAACCACAAAATCTTGCATTTCATAATTAAAGGGTTTCAGAAAAATCCAAACAATACTGAATATGTGACTCCCCAAATTGAAAGCAATCAGAAATATATATACTGCAGGAGTTTCTATGTAGGACCCATCAAATAAGAATCATAGTACTGTCCTATAGCAGTGAGAAATGAAAAAACGAGCGCTGAGAGAGCCATAAATGTGAACAGCAATATGATTAGTGGAGAATTTAGATGGCTCTTCCAGAGCTCGTCTCTCTTAGCTTGACTTCTTAGGGTGTACTCCCACTAGGCACGGTTGTCTTGTACCGTGCCCTGGCACTAATAGACCTCGTAATAGATTTATAATTTATGCTGCGCAGCTATTTTCACTTGAACTGTGCTGCACGTATCAGAAGATTATTATGGAGGTTTGTATAACTACAATTCCTGTTCATCATTAAGGTGAGAACCAGACCCGTTATAAACCTAAATATACTCATTTTAATTAAATTAATTGAAAAGTGTACTGTCAAAGTAGTAATAGAAGATGTTTGCTGTCTTAATGATGGCAGTGGCGCACAGCTGTTCCGTGCTCTGGCGCGGTTAGTGCTACATGCGCACTACATGCATTCCGCACCCAAGCCTAACTGAACCGTGCTCTGGCCCACCTCTTCCAAGCAGGCCAGGGATGGTTAAGCAAACCGCGCCCGGGCACGGTAAGGAGCGATCACACTAGTCAAACGAACCAGACTTTGGGGGTCAAATGCCCTCGGGCACGGTTCAGATCGTCTAGTGTGAGTACACCCTTAGTCAACCCTGCTGTAATTGTGATGCACAGCAATTGTTGGGTTTTGAATATGGCAGTAGATTCATTCGTGTGTTTGTGTGTGAAATGGACAGCTGGGGACAGGAGGAAGACAGACCGAAGCCACAGGGCCAAGTCTTTGTGACAGCGGGTGTGAGGCATCTGCTTCATGTGTCTAGAGAGACATGTAAAGGCAAAAAGGGCAAGCAAACAGGGCTGAATAGGAATGACTCGCTTTGCTTCTGGCCGTGTCCTAATCTTAAAAAATGCTGGACACGATATAGGCCCTGTGAAGAGCTACTGTCCCTGAATTTATTTGACTTGTGAAAATTTGTCTCTCAAGATTCAAATCACTATATGCTGCGAGCTGCTTATTTGATGTGCTTCTTGTCTGTGCAATAGTGTGTAACTGTGATTGCTCATTAATTGGAAGAAATTAACCCCCAGCATTTCTTATTCAAGTAACAAAACCTGAAAAAGTGATGAGACAGGCTTGTAACATAAACAGATGATAATTACAGTAGACTGCAGAACTCTCAAGGCCTTGGTCATCAGTGATCATCTCTCACTTGACAGCAGTCCTTGTGTTAATTTATTTATCATTCAGTATATAATTTCAAATTCAAAGCAAAGCATCCCCCCATGAGCAGTAGCACAATGGTCATAGTTTATAAATTGATCCTTTCCTAATCACACTTTAAAACAACAGGATTTGGGTTACTAGCTCAAATTGTTATCCATAAATGATCTAAAACTTAAATATATTAATAACTCTTTCTTTATTTTCTTTTTATCAGGTGCGTTTGCGCTTTAAGGAAATTCAGAGGAGCAAAGAAAAGCTAACGTCTCATGTTACTCTGGAAGAGTTCCAGGAGGCCTACTGCGAGTTGTGTACACGACCTGATGTCTATTTCCTGCTAGTGCAACTCTCTAAAGACAGAGAGTGCCTTGACGCTCAGGACCTGCGTCTTTTCCTGGAGACGGAGCAAGGTCTGTCATTGGCCACCAGTGAGGGCTGCTTAGAGCTTATTCGCCGCTTTGAGCCCTCTGCAGCTGGACGTGAGCGAGGTTTACTGGGATTGGATGGCTTCACCCGGTACTTACAGTCAACTGAGTGCCAGTTGTTAGACCCTGAGCATCAGAATGTGTGCCACGATATGAAGATGCCCCTGTCTCATTATTTCATCAGTGCCTCCTACCGCTCCTACCTGCTAGATGACCAAGTACATGGCCGGGCTGATCTTGGGGGGCTCACTCGAGCTCTGCAGGCTGGCTGTCGGTGTCTGGAGCTGGGGGTTACAGATGGGCCAGAAGGGGAGCCACTATTGGGTGTAGACTATGGTACAGATGGAAAACATCATCACCACCACCATCACCACCATCACCACTATCATGGTTCTGTTACTCTGCGCAGTGCCCTTGAAGTAGTCAACAAATATGCTTTTCTCACCTCCCAGTATCCTCTGCTGCTGCATCTATGCCAGCGTTGCTCACCTTCCCAGCAATGTACTCTTGCGCAACACCTTAAAAAGGTTTTTGGATCCAAGATCTATACCCCTGAATCTCTGCCTGTCGGTCTGGGAGGTCGCGCAACCACTTTGCCCTCTCCAGAACAGCTAAAGGGTAAGGTGCTTCTTGTTGGAAAGAAGCTGCCCCCAGAAGAGGAAGGTTCTGAAGGAGAGGTATCTGAGGAGGATGAGGAGATTGGTGGTGGTGGTCCTCTGGCTGGCCGAAGAATGACTATCCCTGGGGAAGAGGAACTAGGGGTGGTCCTTGTTGTCCCCCCACCCCCACAGCCAAGGCGCCTCCGTTTGCGGCGTGAATTGTCGGATCTCGTTGCCGTTGCTCGTACCGGAAGTCGCAACTTTTATGCTCACCGGGCGAGTACTCAGCAGTCCCAGCAGCATTCTCCCCCTTCTACTCCTTCTACACCAGGTACACCTATGACACTTGACCCACCCTACTGGACCCTGTGCTCTCTCGGGGAAGGGGAGGCTGGACGGCTTGCTAGCGAGAGCCCAGAGGAGCTTGTGAGCTTTACTAAGCGCAATCTAACCCGTGTGCGGCCAAGTTCAGTAAGGCTAGACTCTAGTAACCCAAATCCACAAGGCTACTGGAAAGGAGGAGTGCAACTGGTTGCGCTCAACCAACAGACGCCAGGTGCCATGCTAGACCTGACCCGTGGCCGTTTTATGCAGAACGGTGGGTGTGGGTATGTGCTTCGTCCAGCAGTCATGCGAGAGGAGGTTTCCTACTTCAGTGCCCAGTCACAAGGCTGCGTGCCTGGTGTACCACCGCAAACACTCAGGGTGAAGGTCATTAGTGCCCATAGTCTACCCAAACCACAAGGCTCTGGTGCCAAAGGAGAGGTCATCGACCCATATGTGGTGCTGGAACTGCATGGTGTGCCTTCAGACTGCACAGAGCAGAGAACTCGCACTGCTGCCCAGAACCAGGATGACCCACTGTTTGACGAAACATTCGAGTTCCAGGTGAGAGAGAAAGACTACCACCTCATGAATGTCAATCAGATTTACTTCATGTGTGATTTTGGAAGACTTTATAAAACTAAAGCCGCCTTTTCATTATCTCTGAGGTTCACATACGATTTTTGATTTTGCCCCCTAGTGGCAGTTACATTGAACTTTCAGATTGGTTGTGAAACAGCTGTTTACCCTCTGCAGCCATGACCTTCTGAGATATATCCAGACAAAACAAATGACCGGCAATGCATCTGAAAGAAAAACATAGTAGATTTTCTATGAGTAATCAATGTAAATAATTATTAAACAATTCTAAAATAATTATTACTGACATAATTATTTATAACCACCCATTTTACAGAAATCGTGTTTTTGAAAACAAAAATTTCACATACGAATATGATTGAGATGAAGGACTTAGGGTCTGTCGTTTGATGTTTGTCTGGGTTAGTGAAAAGATTGCATAAGAAAGAGATTGATAGTTGATACACGGGATGTGTTACGTGTCGTGATACCTTGCCTAGTGGGTTTTTTACCCTGTTTTCTGTGGTGTGGTCACTGGCATGCAAAGGTGAGCTTCTCTGTGTGTCTTGAGGGCAGAAATTAGAATTATCCAGTCAATGAGGCTGCAACTGAGCCAGGTCTCACTAATTACCTTCTGCATGCAAAATTGACACAGTTCCAACTGAGCTCAGCTATGCCATATCATATAACATAACATATGTACTCACTGACCTCCTTTAGCAGGTTGTAATGATGCATTTGACAAGGTGATTTCAATGCATGGTATATTTTACTGCCGTTAGGTAAAAATCTCACTGACTTTTGTTTCTATAACAAAAATGTTAGTCACTGTTTTTGTTTTTTTGTTTTTTTAAATGATGTCAGTCAGATTTTCTCTCTATGTATTAAGACAAACATATCCTGATAGTATGTGGTGAGTTTAAATGTTAGCTCTCACTGGTTGCTGCACTTGCTTCATTTCTAAGCATGCATTAGCCTGAGCTGACAACTATAACAGAAATGTGTCATATATGAATAACATGAATGTACTGAGGACTGACCTGTCATCCACAACAAGAACGAGGTTAATGGATGCAGTCTGTCCTCATGGTTGCACAAGGATGACGCAAGTGTGTGCAACTTAACACAACTCTTCTTAGATCGGTAATTAGGGAAGATCTCCATCAAAACTTAATAGCCTGCTAACACAAAAGCTCCTGCCCTGGATTGTAGTTCAAACCTATGGTCGAGATAACTCATTGCACTGCTGTATAAATGGGTGCCAGTTTCTTCCAGCATAATTATTTTTCAATGATGTGACCTTTCTTTTAGCAGGGCCTAATTACACTTGCATGCCAAATTTAGACAGCTTTAAAGATGCAGATCAAGGTAGCTTCTTGGCGCAGGTGAGGGTTTATTTTACCTATGAAATCCAGCGCAAAGAAGTGGACACAAACATTCAGGCTCAGAGCTCTGGGCGTGAAGCAAGACTGCTTGAGCCAAATCCGTAAATTTGACATAGTTTGTCTGAGGAGAGATAGTGTGTGTTTGAGTGAATTATCTTGCTAGTAATTTTTGAAGTGTAAAAAAATGTTTTTGTCAAGAATACTAGTTTATATCAACAAGTACAGACACATTCAAGCACTCCATAAACATGTATTTTTTCACTTATTTTTTTTTTTCATTGAAGCATTAGTTGTGTTAGTTATCCACAAGTTTCTTAAAAAAGCAATGTGCACAGGCATGACAGCTCTGTTTGTCTCTTGTCCCTTTTTGGTCACATTAAAAAATCCTTGTAGAAACTACGCACACACACACACACACACACAACAAACCAGGGCTGCGTTTCCTAAAAGCATCATGAGCTAAGTTGATAGAAGAGAGACCATTGGCGGAAATGGTTCTACGACCTACTTAGGCTTACGATGATTTTAAGGAAACACAGCCCAGAACTGTTCTCATTATAAGACAGAGTTAAATGTAAACATGTTCTGATGTTGATTGTCACAAAAATATGATTTTTGAGCAAATCTCCATATACAGTACTGGTCAGAATTATTTCCCCCCTTGGTAAATATGATCAAAGATGGCTGTAAAAAATCTGTTTCATCTGTCCATTGAACATTTGAAAAGTAACTGACACTACTGGAACTTCAAATGGTCAATGGTCAGATGAAAAAAAAAGAAAGAAAAAAAAAGCTTTTTTGGCAGCAAACACTTAATATGGGTTTGGTGCACACAGGGATAAAAAGTACCTCATGTGTAAAATGAAATACTCGGCTGGATATTTAATGCTGTGGACCTAATTTTCTGCCAGAGGTCCTGGACATCTTGTTACCAACAGATAAAAAATCTAAACCTGACAACCTCTGCTAGAAATCTTATAATGGGCCATGTTTGGATCTTCCAACAGGGCAGTGATCCAAAAACAAACATCAAAATCAAAACAAAAATGGGTCACTGAGCACAAAACCGAGCATCTGCAATGGCCATCCCAGTCCCTGACCTGAACCCTATAGAAAATTAGTAGGCTGAACTGAAGAGAAGAAGCGCCAACATGTATCTGGGAATCTGAAGGATCTGGAGAGATTCTGTATGTAGGAATGGTCTCTGATCTCTTGTCAGGTGTTCTCCAAACTCATCAGGCATTATAGGAGAAGACTCAGAGCTGTTATCTTGGAAAAAGGAGGTTGCAAAAAGTATTTAATAAAAGGGGGCAAATAATTGTTCCCAACGTATTTTGGAGAAAAACATTCATTTCATAATGTGACCCCCCCCCCCACTTTCAATTCTTTTACTTCAATGAAAGGTTCAATTTTTGCTCATTTTTTAAAAAAAATAAAATATCAAAGGGATTAACAATGCAGTTTTATTTTTTACAGCCATCTTTGATCATATTTTCCAAGGGGGCAAATAATTCTGACCAGCACTGTACCTTGCCTTTCATGCCGAAGCTAGAGGACATTTGATGCTTTAAAATTAAGATATCCTTTAATACATTTAATATATAAAGTTTTTGTTGTTGTTATTATTATTGCTTGGCTTTTTGTTAGATTGGAGAGTAGAGACTTTGACAGGAAAGTTCAGGGAAAGAGAATACATATTTCTGTATTTATTGCATGTGTTTACTCTGGACAATATTTGTATTTGTCATGTTCAAACCTGTTAAATGCTCTGCACCACTGCTCTTAAAGAAACAATAGACTCATAGACTGCAAAAAAAAAAAACTAGAAGTTTAATTAAGCACTTTATTTCTATGAAAAGAATAATCTATTATCTTTTTTGGCTAATAGAAGTAAATCAACGTTAATATAAAACACTCTCACAAGATAACAACAATAGTCTTACAGTATGTATCTCCAGCTACTTTACTTCCATGTTTAGTAAAAACCTTTTGAATTGTTTTTTACACAATAGAAATACTGTTCTGTAAGTAGACAGTGATAAAAAAAAGTGTGGGTGAGACTTGCCCTTGGTGCTTATAAATTTAAATCCCTGCTATTGTGATTTAAACCAAAGACTGTGCCATATGGTTATTTGAAGAGGAGGTTTTGTGAGGGATCCAGTGAAATCACAAATATATCTCTCACGCACACACTTATTCTGTCCTGGGGGATTGTGCCTCTTGTTTGAATTTGTTTGTTTCTTGTTGCTTGGAGCTTGAGTACGTCATACAATTATAAGTCATGGGATGGTGTACACCTATCAGAGTCCCACTAACAAACACACACACACACACACACACACACACGCACACGCACACACGCACAGGAGCAAGTGTGCATCCCCTAGTGGGATCTAATAGAATGATTTTGCATCTCTTCCTGTGGCCTTTTCCACTAAACGCATAAGTCACTGAGAGCTCTATGCCCCTAAGGATGCCAGTCTCTCTGTCAAGTAAAGTCAAATTTATTTGTATGGAGCTTTTCTCAATACAAATCGTCTCAAAGCAGCTTTCATGATTTTCATAAGGTTTATAATATTTTATTATCATGCCTTATAGTCACATTTAATAAATCATAGCTGGGTGATAATATAGTTCACATTTTGTGACAATCCAAATCCAAGCAATTAAGATTTGCTATACATCACTTTTTGCGAGTGGATATAGTTGGATATACTTATATAACTTAATATAAAGAGCTGTAAGTAATAAGTCAAATTTACTTCATTTTTCTTTGGCAAGTTTTTGCACGTCTATTTTTTAAGTAAATTTCACATATGGACTTAAGTAAACTCTACTTAACTAAGTTAAGTGAAATGAAAGAAAATAAGTAATTTTAACTTGGCTAGTATAAGGTTGAGTAATATCTATTTAGTTGAAGTTTCCTTTGCAGTACATTTCACTCCACTCAAACAATATAACATTGAATTAAACCATACTAAGTTAATAATACAATATGTGAGACACCATATTTACATTTCAGACATCATATCTACATTTCAAAAACTACACTGCATGTGAACGCAGAGACCTCAATACTTGGTAGACAATACACAATGACGGTAACCTTTGATGGTTCGTTTTTGTTTGAATGTGTTATTTTGAGTAGAAAATGAGCTCCAAATGTCACAAAATTGCAAGATACTAATCCTAACAACAGAAGCAATGATAAAACAGTGTAAATACAGCTGGAAAACATTGAAAAATCAACCTCATTAATTATTCAAGGCTCAGTGCATGATGGGAACACCAATATCAAAAAAGTTTAGTAATTTTACTTAATTTTGTAACGTTGATATTTACGATTTAATTTCTAAATGCTTGAATTGAGTAATATAGAATTTACTTAGTTTTTTAAATTCTTGCCTGAACTAACTTTTTCATGTAGAAATTACATTGTTTTTTTCCACAAAATAATTTTTATCAGTGTAGGTTTATCAGTGGATGTTGCACACCTGACTTGAACTATTTTCTCTTGTTTAGAGTTGTTCAGGAATCTGTGTGGGTGTCTTCTGCCAGCTGAGGCGTTTTATCTTTGTTGTCTGTGTTTTCCTGCCAGATTTCTCTCTTTTTTTTTCTTTCCTTAGTATGAATATGCATATTCAGTGTGACATAACTCTTTTGTAAGTGTGTTCACTTACAGATGTCCTCACAAGGATTTTGGATATTGCCAACATTGTCCCCATAACAAAGGGTATACATGAAACACACACACACACACACACACACACACACACACACACACACACACACACACAAACTTCCAGGTGCCATTTTTCACAAAGGAAGCAATGAAATGCAGACTTCCTGTTATTCTCAATGTGTCCTTTACATGCTAATACAAGTATGCTTATACAAACCAATAGTTACACAATCATTTTTGTTTCGACCTGTAACAGTCCCTCAGTTATTCATGCTATGCAAGATGTATGGTTTTGTTTAATTGCGTCCTTGCTTATGTATGCGTGTTTGTCCTACATAGCCAGATGCCCTGGTGATGTTGTGTGTGCATGCTAAATATTTCCATATTTAAATAGATGAGACTGTGGGAATTGCGCTTTATGCAAATTATCTTTGAACTACCATATTCTGCGGTGTTGAAGTTGCACATTTGGCTCAGTGGTCTGCACTAAATTTTGCATGCTTCATATTTTAAAGGGACTGGTCAATTTTTAAGTGTCTGTTTACATATCCTAGAAATTTTAGTTATAAAAAATGTTGCACACCTGAAGAGGCTGAATAATACACACACTGTTTTCTCTTTTTTAGGTGAACATGCCTGAACTAGCCCTGCTGCGTTTCGTAGTTTTGGATGATGATTATATAGGCGATGACTTCATTGGCCAGTACACCATCGCCTTTGAGTGTCTACAGCCTGGTTACCGCAATGTGCCCCTTCTAGGCCTCGCTGGAGACCCTTTGCTCCATGCCAGCTTGTTTGTACACATCGCCATCACTAACCGCAGAGGTGGGGGAAAGGCCCAGAGACGGGGTCTGTCCGTCAGAAGAGGAGTGCGGCGTGGACGAGAGTATGTCACCCTGCGTAACACGGGCATCAAAGTGCTGGATGACACTTTCCGCCCAGCCGGCGGACCTCTGCGAGAAGCTACAGACCTGCGAGAGGATGCGCTGGTAAGGGAGGTGGTGCGTGTTCAGACAACAGTAATACTAGCAATTGAACTTCTTTAATATTTGGCAGCCACACCCTGCTGAAAAGACCAGGTTACAATTTCCATTCTAGTTCAGGTTGGTTTATGTTGATTAGTGTGGTTTGGTGTTGGTCAGCCTGGATGGTTTTGCCATGTGTGATCAAGGACATCCTGCTGGTTAAAGGGATAGTTCACCAAAAAAGAAAAATTCTGTCATAATTTTCTCTCTCTCATGTCTTTCCAATCCTATAACACAAATTGATTCAAAAAGGTTGTAAAACAAATCCATCTGAATTGGGCCGTTTAATCCGAGTCTTGTGAAGTCATATGATAGCAGATTTAAATCTATGATGGATCATATTAAAATATTTTATTTTATTTATAAATATTTCAATATTCATTTCATATTCTTTCTGTAATGCTGTACGAGGGCAGCTTACATTTTTCTGTTTAAATGGATGTAGCTGTGATTGGACGAGGCCACATTAGGGTCAGGGTAGCACTGGTCCACCCAGATTGACAGACGACTTACCCAGTCAAAACTTTCTGAATGTAATGGTTTGGAAATGGTGAACAAAACAATTAAGTTGCTTTTTGTGAGTGCTATCAGTGCATGGTGCAGATAATTGGTCTTGTTTGAGTAAATTTGTCTCGTTCACTAATAACATGGCCATGTCAGACACTGAAAACAGATATTATAGTGAGACATTAGGTGGATTATTGTAATAGTTTTCTTTTTATTAAACATTTGCTTGGCTCACAAGTAATAGGTTCCACATTCTAAATTCTCCCACCTGAAAATTTTGACCTCTTTACTTGTTGCAAACCTTTGATGCAGAGTCTCTGGCTGATTCTGATGCTTTTATTTTATAATCAGCCGGTACAGCTGACGTGAATTTCCGGCCTAATTTAGATCTCAGTTCTGAACATGTAAAAACCAGACACCACCACACCTCCACACTGGAGTTTGGCCATCCATTGTGAAAGCAAAGCTCGGTTTACTTGCCATTTCTGGGGTTTGTCTTGAGTAAGTAATCAACACGCTCACTCACACATTTCTAGCATCTTGATGCGTTTATCTGAGTTTTCAAGCAAGCCCTAGAAATAAAACCAAGCAAAAAACAAGTTTTGCTGGCCTTGACTCTGCAAAGTCATGGTATGATTGGTGATAGTAAGGGGAGGAAGGATGGAGGGTAGAGTATCAGTGACAGGTCAGGTGACAGGACTGGGATCAGATGCCACCGCAGTGTGTTGTGTTGAGGGATAGGAGTTACTCCACGTTCATAATTACTGTGTTCACAAAAACCTGCTGATCCCAGAGATACACACACACACACACCAGACAGTGACCCCAAAAACTATTTGAACCATTGCTTTAGTGTTATCTTTGCAATTACTGTTAACCATCTGGTCCCAAGGCCAGAGATTTATGAATCTGTTACCTCACACGCCATGTATCTCTTGCCTTGCCAACATATCAGACTTTTTTGTTACATTTTTGTAATATTTAGCCCAAAATATGTACTTGTTATCTTTCATTAAGTTAAATGTCACTTTGTTTGATATTTCTTATCTAATGCAATGACATTCATAATTTTTTAGTCTCCAAATACTTTGAAAAACATAAACACTGGCCCCTCTTTGTCCTTCCATGCCTGTATTTTTTCCATCTGCTATTATTGCTGAGCCACAACAGTGTCCACTTTATTCACACCCTATGGACTCATACAAATAAACACCGTTATACAGACTGATCACCTGCATTAATTCCCCTGAACACACATACATCTCTAAATAGCTTTTGTAATCACGGCTGTGGGTGTGTGATCCTGTCAGGTGGAAAATAGAAACAGGCTCTCTATCCGCCACACCGTAATGAAGGGAAATGTATGATAAAAAGCTGAAATGCAATTAGACTCAAAGCTGAGGCCTTTGACAGTCATGCAGACACAGAAAACAGTTAAATTACATAGGTTTATCGGTCCGTATAAAGGAAAGCAGTTCGCCTCATGAAAGTAGCTCTGCATAACATTCAATGTCTATAGCATTTTTTAAATAATATAAATGTCAGCAGTTTTCAGTGACTTACCTTTCTTCTTTTCTCTCATATACTGTGTTTTGCGATCATATACTTTGAGTGTATGCGGCCCTTCAAAAGTTTGGGGTCTGTACGATTTTTTTAAAGTAATTAATACTTATATTCTGCAAGGACATTACATTACAATCAAATTATTAATTTTTATCAAATAAATACACCCTTGGTGACCATAAGAGACTTTCAAAAACTTAAAAAAAAATCTTTCCAACCCCAAACCAAGTTAGGACATTTCAGATTTATTTCCTGTTTATTAACATGCAAATTCTTTTTGTCTTGTTACTTGTCTTTATCTCTGTAACTTGGGCTTACTGAAATATGTGTGGTAACCAAGTGCGTTTTCTCTTTCTTTAGAGCGTTACAGTGGCTTTTAAAGAGCAGTGTGGGCTCCCCCCGATGGCCACACCGAAGCAGTGCATCCAGAGCTTGGCCACTCGGTTGCAGACTCCAGACGGGCCCCCAGGAGCCACACTCACTCTGAAGGAAGGTTACCCATGCCTGGAACCTGTGGGCAACTTGACTGACGCCACCCGTAAACTGTTAAATGGTTATGACACGGTAAGAGACACACATTTATGTAGGCCGTTTTAATGTCACGCGCCATTGCCATGCATTTTTTTGGTCGGGCTGTAATGGTGGTTCCATTTAATAGATTATAATAGGCCAACTTTAGGCTTATGCTAAATTCCTCAGTTATTTCTAATGTGCTGATAAAACTTAGGATGGAGAGACCTCTCTTTTTTCGTTGACAAAGCAATATTTAAAACATGGTATTTTACTGCTGTAAATATGAACAGTATCATATTGGTGTCTAATAATGATATCTTAATATCAGCTATCCTCCTCTCTGCATTACCTGCCATTACAGTGGCATTTGTCTTTTTAGCCATCCCACATATAAATGTGTTGGAGTAAGAACAGGCACATCGGAGTGAGTAAGACATTTGAGGCTTTAGTCACCATCCTCCTCCTCTCCTTTCGTTGGTTCACTGTTTCTCTGTCTCTCCCTGTGGGTTGACTCTGGGTCCTGTTGTGTGTTTGAGACCGGGAGAGTCAGACAGCACTGACTGGCAGGACTGCATTTTATAAATATCTTAACTGTGGGAGAGGGCAGCAAGGGTCTTCTCAGAAGAGTTTTATAGCTTAAAGAATACTTTTTCATAGTTCATGATGGAGTTCTTAGATGTGTGTTATGATTGAGCATCAGCTTTGTCTAAAGAATTATACAATAGTTAGCATACAGAGCAATAAAATGAACGTATAATTTTAAAGCACAGATAAGTCTGGGAAGAATTTTTGGAGAAAATTTGTCCTTTGGGCCCACATGCTGTTAGCCATATTCATAAACTCTGTGTGTGTGTGTGTTCTATCGTTTAGTAATTTGGGGTCGATACATTTTTTAAATGTTTTTGAAGAAGTCTCTTATACCCACCAAGGCTGCATGTATTTGATTGGAAATACAATAAAAACAGTAAAATTTTGAAATATTATTACAACTGTTTTCTTTTTGAATATATTTTAATATGTAAGTTATTCCTGTGATGGCAAATCTAATTTTTCAGCAGTAAATTTTGCAAGTCATCAGTGTCACATGATCCTTCAGAAATCAGTCTAATGTGCTACTTTTGTCCTTTAAGAAAGATTTCTGATTATTATCAAGGTTTTTTTCTTCTTCTCAGTATTCTTTGATAAATTGAAAGTCCAAAAGAAACGCATTTATTGAAATGGAAATTATTTGTAACAATGTAAATGTCTTTACTGTCACTTTTGATCGATTTAGTGCATCCTTGCAGAATTAAAGTACTGATAGTATTCATTTATTTATTACTTTAAAAAAAATCGTACTGAACATATCATAACTTAGTTTTTTCTTTGCATCCACTCAGATGGTCTCTGCTAACAAACAGCTGATTGAAAATGCAGATGGAGTGCAGGAGAGAATTGCACAAGTGCAAAAGGAAGGTGAGTAGAGGTGTGGGGTGAGAAGATGAGAGGAAGATGAATCATTTTTGTCTTTCCACAGAATGATGTGTCAGTTAGGCCCCAGAGGATGTGTGAAAATCTTAAGAAACAATTCACAGATTTCTCAAATTTGCATTCAAAGTAGATCCTGTTATCTACAACACTCACAGTCCCCTGCCATTGGCTTTTATCCTCAAAATACCATTCACAAAGTGTTTTTTTAAAGGTTTATTTCACAGTGTTGATGAGTTATAACTAGTGATGCTATTAACTACATTTTCTTAGAGTAAGAGCAGGGCCATTGCTTGGGTTATAGCACTCTACTTGCTGGTGGCCCCAAGTATTGTCACACCAACTTTCACACCACAAGTGATGGCCCTGTGCGACACTACTATTTCTAAAATAGCGTAGCTTTTCTAGCCACAAGCCACAAGCTTTTTTCAACAGCACGTTTGTTTTTGTAGCATGACAAACCACAACACCGTTATGTGATATTGTATTGGGCATGCAGCTTTATAACCAAGTTAGTCGACGCAGTATTTAAAGAATGTGACTTTAAGAAGTCTGATTCGTTTGAGTGACTCTTTTTATTCTGCCGGTATCATGTAAATGTTGCTTTTGATCACTATGGTTGCAACCCAGTTTTATAAACTGGGATACATTATACTTTTTAAAATGTTTAATTCATCTAAATTAAGTACTATTCAGGTGTAATCTAATCTGTTATCCTAATTGACATTCATTAATTTAAAAACCCTTAATGTTTTGGGGCTAAAAAATTACAACTCTTAGTAAATTATAATTATATTAAAACATAATAATAATAATAAACTTTTTATTAGAAAATATAAAGATTGGCTCGTCTAAATGAGCATGTGTTTAGTTACTGTTTTTTTTAGCTTGGACTGTAGCTACAGTAACTGCTTTTTCAAAATAGTATCTTGATTATAGTTGAACTACTTAAAATTCTGATAGTTTGACACAGTTTCAGATTAGATTCAATTATATGAACACTTACTATTGTTTCTATTTAAGAAGTGTTGGCATTAGTGGCTGTATTTATTGCAGTATCTTATGGTATTTTGGAAGAAACTATGGTTACTGTGATCATTTAAGTGGGACCACTGAAGACTTTAGTTTAAATGGTTTCTGCAAGGACAAGAATATCCTCTCTCTGTTCCTAGCCTCATTATCTCTCACACACATATTATTTACCCCCAATTACACACACCTGAGGCACTTAGGTCAAAATACTGTGTTTTCATGTCCTTATGAGGGTATATTGATGAAATGAGAGAGAGCGAGTACAGAAAACACAGCATATTAAGAGTGAAAGGGCAACTGACATGCCAAAAGTCATCCAGGGAAACACTATATTGCCTGACCAGAGGATGAATGAATGCATGCTACATAGCATCCATTATTTGGCAGTTCGGTTCCTGCAGAAGCATGTTCACACCATAAATGGCATTTTGAAAATCTCAAACCAGAACAAAAAAGATAAAATGATACATATGTTGCATATGTGTTTGTTTTCTATTTCCTCTCAGGAATGGTGCTTCATGAAGACCTGCCCAGGTTAGGAGAAAAGGAAAATCTGAAAGGCCGTAAACAGAGTAAAGCTGTGGAAAGTTTCACTTGGAACATCACTGTGCTGAAGGTAAATACCGTGAGCTTTTCCTTCTCTCCCTCAAATAGCCTTGAATTTTTGGATGATGTTTTCGCTCTGCTTTTAGATGAAAGGGAGAAGGGCTTTTGTTGTTTTGAAATTCTATCTCCCAAATGTAAGTTGTTTGACCTTATAAAATACAGTGTGTGTGGCGGACTTTCAAAATGAGAAGGCAAAAATCCTCTCTCGGGGTTTGGGGGACTTTTAGTTAAATGTAAATTCATGTTCCAATTCCATTTGATGTTTATGGCTTAAAAGATTATGCAACAACATTTGCCTCACACTTGGGACTATAAACAATACCAGAATGGTTATTTTGTATGTGTATGTGAACATACTATTAAAAACAAGTCTCTTTTTTAAGTCTTGTTGTTTAGCTATTATTAATTATTAGAGCTTTAGTCAATACATTTTCCATGTCCTTTAAAGGGGACATACTTTTAGTTTAGTTTTTTTTTAGGTCTTGTTCTAAAAAAAATGTAGTTTTCATGATCATTCCCCAATTTCCTGATTTTTGCTGCTGTGACTGAAGGCTTGTATGTGAGATAAACAACATCAGCATTCAGCGCTTGCACAAAAAGTGCTGGTTTTCTTTTGGGTTTAAAGTCATGATGAAATGGAGGTAGCGACAGATCTTTTCTTCCATATTGTGACATACATACGAGTCTAACAGATTATCGTAAATTAAAAATCTGAGGCGGGATTGGTTCTCTTCAGATCGATTGATTAAAATAAAATTAAACATTTACATGGATAAATAATTCACAATAAGATCTGTAACATGCATGTTAGAAATAGATAGGATATTGATTTCCATTTCATGCCATGCACATTTTTTAACTTCTTCATACTTCAGTGATGCTGCCTAGTTATTAATGTTGTTAACATGATTAAGGTGATGTGGATAATTGCCTTATACAACAGTTCATTAAACGAGAAGTTTAAATTAAGTAACTCACATTTTAGACAAAATATTGTCAATCAGTGACTATTATTGCTTTTCCAATCGAAAATATTGCCAAGTGAAGCCAATATCAACAACCAAAAGTCGCGCACCTCTGAGCTAAACAACGTTTTTTCATTCCTGAGTGAATCAGTGTTGTTGAACAAATCAGTTTAGTAAATGATTCAGTAACTTGTTTCCTGAAATAATTAGACTGTCGGGAGCAACAAATCAGATTCATGCACCAGAACTAACTATTGAATAACTTTATACCCTGGTTCACATAATCCGTCTCTCTTTTTTAGGGTCAGTGTGACCTCCTGCGCAGTGCTAAGATGGATGCTTTGGATACGTTGAGGCAGTTGGCGTTGGCCTGTGAGGCATCCGGCCTGATCTTGACCTCTGACGGTCAGTACACCCCTCACGGCCTGTCCTCCAGACGCGGCAGTAGCCATGGCAACGGTCGCATCTGAGCCTCAGAGACACGCAGAGGGATTGAGAGAGCGTTTATTCGTAGGTGAATGAATGGTTGAATGTTAGAATGGGAAGATGCAAGTAGAGACATTTGTCCTTTATTGCAATGGGTACTTGTTTTTAGCACAGCATTGACCAGAAGTTATTTGAGGACAAATTAAGGAATGTTCTTATCAAGACCTACTGAATGAAGGACGTAAGAGGAATTAAAACGAATTCCTCAGCGATATAAAATGTCAAAAACATAGATTTTGCTGGATTGAATATCGTTCCTGCAATATTTAAGAGGACTTTAGTGTTGAACTTGTTGTTCACAGGCTAAAGATAATAACATTCTTTCGAGCATTTTAGAAAAATGTTTAAACCTAAAACTTAGTGGTTCCCCTAGTTCATGACTAAACCACCAAAGTGTGAGGTTTGTTTACTCAGGTTAGCACAAACACATCTCAGAAGCAATTTTTGGAGGGTCGGTCTGCATCACCTCCAGGGCTTTATCTCCCTCTGTGCTGTCACTCAAACTGATTGACAGGTGACGTCCACCAGCAGGACTGCACTGTTTCTGCCCCTAAGAATAAGCCCGATCCAGCCCGGCATGGATGGGATGTATCTGGTGCCTCTCCGTTGGAAGGAACCATATCCTCATCTTCCATCTTCACCAGTGACACGGATCGTTTTCAACTTATTAACAATGCAGAATGAACTCAAGAAGGCTTTGTTAAAATACTGCTCATTGCTCCCTAACAGTGTTAACTGAGCCGGTTGCTCAATGGGACGACCTGTACCGATTACATCACATTTCCCTGTAATCCGTGCACAGCTCAGAACCTGGGATTGGAACAATGTTTGTAACAAATCAGTGAACAACTGTACATTTTGTGTCAAAAGCGACTTTATTCACAACGTACATTCCTTGGCTTGAATGAATGAAGAAGAACGAAGACAAACTGAGTCTACTGGCAGGTTTTTCTTTTTCTTTTTTCATAACGAAGTTAAAAATGCTACTAAACATGGAGGATTACTTCCGGATGTTTGATTATATATATATATATATATATATATATATATATATATATATATATATATATATATATATATATATATATATATATATATATATATATATATATATATATTATAAACGGCTTTAAGCACTGAGAGGACTAAAATAGATTAAAAAAAATATAAAGGATAAACTGTTTTAAAACTTTCATTGTGTAACATTTGACAGTGTTGTGTGATAGACAAGGAACACGTTGGCAGGATTTTAGGATTTTAAAATGTTATTTCCGTATAGTAACAGAATAACAGAAATTAGATATGTGAGGTATATAAAAAAAAACTATATATATATTATTTTTCTTATGGTAGACATGTAGAAGTGTCCGTACATTGTGTGCGTATGTGAATGTATGTGTGCAAGGGTGCTAATGTAAATGTGTATGAGACGTTTCAGTGGCACACGTTCTGAATGTGACCAATCTGGTGCCCGATCGATTCGGGCGGTGGTTTTTAAACGAAAACCCGACTGTTGGTTGATGTCAAACATTTTATTTTAGAAGACCAAATGAGCAACAGTGAATGTGTGTGGGAATCGATAAAGAATTTAACAAGAAAAGGCATAATATTTCCACACAAGCAGACTTCCTGTTGTCCTGTTTTGTGTTTCCACAAGTCTTTTACTCTCCTTTTAAACTACTTTGTACTCTTCTCTACTACTTTTATGTATTTAATTTTCTCTCTTCCTGATCTCTCTTTCTGACTGAGGGGTGAGCGTTCCACGCTTGTCCTGTGACTGTTTGTTCGTGTACATGTCTGAACTGAATATGTACTGACTCCCAAAGTGTTCCTTAAAAACAAATTGTTTGCTAAAGAGTGAACAAAACCATTTTGAGAATTGTAGTAGATAGTAATATCTTTAAGCTTCAAACATAGTTGTCCCCTTTATAATGTCAATGCGCGCACGTGCTTTTGTAACACGTGACCCTTGTTCCTCCGGCCTTTGGACCTGCACCCTGAGGTTATAGCTGTGTACCTGCAAAAGGGCCAAAATCTAAATAATGAATACCCATTTACAGTATTAGCTTTCCGTTCCAGTTTAGATGGCGCTTGAGACCAATCAGACATGTGAAGTGAGTTGTCTCACTTTAGACGGGTACAATTACTCTTATGAGCAATCTGATACAAATACAATGCGTCACTGTCCGTAAGAGTCCATGACAAGCAAAACGAACCCCATTGAGGTGCACTTTAAACTAAACAGAGCAATCCATTTGGACCGGTCTATGATTCCTGCAGTATTAGGTAGTGGTTAACATCTCAGACTGTGCAATATTACTCTGCTGTTTGACGTTAAACATAATGACTAGTCTAATGAGGAGCATTAATCCAGCTGTCTTAATTTCCTGTTTCTGCTTTTTTCCGTGTGTGGTTACCATGCGTTTGTTGTGTCTGCATTTCCTCTGACTCTTAACAATGAAATATATTGTTTCAAATATTGTTTTGTCACATTCTTGTTAGCAGTTATTGTCCTTGTATAAATGGAGAGTATTTATTAAAGGTGACAAGCGTGCATTAAACAAAGTAAACTTCAAAGCAACGTTGCTTTTATTTCGAAATGATGGTTTGTATTTTATAACATTAACAAGCTGATGTAACACAGATGTGCCCCAGACTAAATAAAGCTATCTTTTACTGACTGCTGTCTTTTCTGTTACCCGTAACTGCTTTGTCTTATCAGTACTCCTGGAGCTCTTTAGTCATTTAATGACTTGTGTTTGGGATGCCTATCCGGACCACTTAACATTATTTAGTAGGGAAACGGTAGCTACATCTATCAATAATGAGCATGGAAAAATATCAGGATTAGCCAGCAGGTGGAGTTGTTTCCAGTCTTTAAACTCAGAGGATTCTTGTAGGCCTTGCTATTACAGGAGTTATATCCTGCCGATATCCTGCTGATTATTTATTGAAACTATTTCAAATGTGTACCAGAGGCTTATTTTGACCTAATTGCGGTATAGAATCTTTACAGGGATTTGAAGTACTTCAGAAATTGTACTCTATTCAAGCTACTTGTGAATTTCAGTAGTTGCACACAATTACATTTCCCAAGCATTTCCCTTGCAATTGAATTTAGATCTTCCAAGAACAAATTATATATATCTCAGGTAAATATTTCATTCTTTGTTCATCTTGCTGAAAAAAACAAACATGCCAATTAAGTTACGCTGCCACAAACTTTGACATTTATATTTATGAAATCTATTTCATAGTTAAGTGTAATTGACCTCCGTTATTATTAAATGTATCATCAGTCTCCACAACGCTGTATTTGATCTAAAGCCTTTTTTAGGCTAATTGGCAAAAATATCCATAACTGAAATGGACTACTTATCTGAGTATTGTGAATTAACGTTCAGTCTATAAGAAACAAATGTAAAGCAATTACAATATATATGGTTCCTGTGCATCAAACCTCTTATTTTTGGATTTCATCACTCAAAAGGTACCTAATAATTAAATATTAATTTTACTTGTTTAATTTGATACTTGGACTTTTAATTAAGTAAATTTTAGCTACTTAATATTTACCTATGCAATTATGATGAATGAACTAAGATTAAAGTAAACTATGACGAGCCGATAGTCTAGTTTTCCCTGAATGCAATCCCTATTTTTATTTTATTTTATTATAGTTATTAATGTAAATGTAAATCTGATTTCTCATATAGGCTGGCTGCTATCAACTGGGAAGCACATTTTGTCTTCGGCTGTATCTTGTTGTTAGCAGAATTACCTCTTGGTGGAGACAGTGACAGAATAATGGTGCGAAATGAAAATCCACATCACTCTATAGGCTCCTCATTTAAAAAGGTTGAAAGCAAAAAACTAATTTAAAATGACTTATTTTGGGGAAATATATCATTTAAAAATATATATTTTTCTGTTTTCTATTTTTTTATACACTGAAAAAAATTATTCGTTGAATTTAATAAATTGTTTATGGTAAGTGGTTTCACACAATTGATTTTAGCTACATTTAAACAAATGCATTAAGTTGAACTTAATTTTAGTTCGACTTAATGCATTTGTTTAAATGTAGGTAAAATCAATTGTGTGCAACCACCATAAAAAAAGTATTCAATTCAACTAATCACTTTTTTTAAGTGTAGTTTATGCGTTCAGTGACATTTTTCATTTATTGGTTTGTTTTTGTCATGATTAAAAATTCACTTTTTCATTTAAGCTGTCATAACATGGTTCGATTTCGACCCGCACAGTGAGAATAAAGCCCGGCTGCGGAGTTTCTGCCGTTACACATGGCACTAGGTTTTATAGACGCACGTCCCACAGGAGCAGATGTAAGAAGATGTGACACTGTGCTGAGCGGACAGCCAGGTGAAATGACATGCTGACAGCCTCTAATGCAGCAAACATCTGTCTGTTTTTGGTTTGTGTCAAGAGCATGCGCAGATCTCCCCTCCGTTTCCCGCCTGAGGCCATGAGAGTCAAGAGTGCTGCTACGAAGACCTTCCTCACTCCTAAAACACTTTTAAGACACTCTGAGGTTCTATAATGCCCAAAGTGGGGTCAAAAGTGACTTTTTATTTTTGAAAACAGCATTTTAGACCAAGCCTGTTCCTGAAGGCACACCAACAGTATACATTTTCAAACTGTTCCTGAAACTGATGGGTCAGATAAGAGAGACATCTAAAATGTTTACTGTTGGTGTGCCTCCAGGAAAAGGTTTGGGAAACACTGATTTTAGATGTTTACCATATAGATCTACAGAGAAGTTTATTTGTGCTTTATAATGTTGCAAACAATTTTTGAGAGGTGTAGTTTATATTGATGTAGCCTACAGTAGCACAGTTCATTTAAACGTCGAAAAGTTTAAGTAACGCTGAATATCTTTGGCGTGACTTTTACTTAACAGCAGTGAGAGCAATCAAATCCTTGACACAGCTAGCGTTAAAACGGCTAACCATTAGCAGCTGGAGCTCTTCTTGTTTTTGTCAAGATTCTCACAGCAAGTCACATCGCCGGGACGATTTTTTTGGCAAAGGCGCTCACCAACGATGACGCTGTGCTTCCCAACGCTAATAGGGCCCTGTTAATTTTAGCCTGGCGTGCGCCTCAGAGGAGAGCCACTTTGAGTTTAATTACAGTCTTCCTGAGGCAGCAATTTCACTATGATTTTGGCGGAGAAGAGGGAAAAAAGCGCGAGAAATGATCACCTCTTAAAAGTGTCTAAATTGCATCTTATTTTTCCCTCTTTTTAACCACAACAAAAGGGACGGGCACAATAGCGCGGCATGTTTCCTCCCAATCTAGCGCGCTGTGACCAATTACCAACGCCATTATCTGTGCTGTATTAAAGATGGCACAGGAGGACTGATGAGGCGTGATTGAAAAGTTTGTCATATAAAGTTTCTTTCCAGCATTTTACGTTTCCTCTCTGAGATACGGCACATTATTAACTGCCTAGCTTTCCACCATATACACTAGATCAGGTTCCTTTCAAAACTATCCTCTCAGTATGCTTTAAGTATAATTGTATTGAATTCAAAAATGCACTCCTGTCCTCACGTTTCAGGATTGGAATATCTGAAATTTACTAAGCATCTTACTACAATGAGTAATATCTAAACCCATTGTGATCTGGTTTTGAATGATCATTTTGAATGATCTGTCATGTGACAGACGGGTTTGCTCAAAATCTTAACAGAAAGACAATGAAAAATGTGAAGCATTGCCATCTAACATTTTATATATTTCCTTATATTCTATCGTAGGCCTATCTATTTGAGTTTAGACACTGTAGAGACATTCGATCATTTGCTTCTGATTGAATTGATAGAGATCAAATACACTGTGTGAAAGAAGAAAAAGGTCTTCAGATAAAAATGCCCCTTAAAATCAGTTAGGTTCAGGGGAAGATTTTCATTATTATTTTATTTTTTTTACACTGATGCTAAGTCGTTAAATATTGATAATCTTCACCTCATGACCGGATTGAATCAGTGAGTTGAACTCGAGGACCGGATCAGTCTGATTCATGAACAAATCATTTAGACCAATTTTGTAAAGCAAGTCAGTTGATTCATTAAAAAGATCTATCTCATAAGAATGATTCATTCACAAATCTGACATTGTTAGGGCTAAAGGCAGAGATTTCCAACGAGTAATGGCTTAACTTTTGATTTGTTTGACACAAAGTTATTGTACGGTATGTCTTCAGAAAACTTGCAATAAATAGCATTTCATATGGATACTTTTAGCTTTAAAATCTCCAGTCAACGTTGATTGTAATTGCAAGGGAAACGGTCTTCAAAATGTATTTTCTTCAGCATGATTTTGACAGAATTTTCATTTTTGGATTAACTGTCTCTTTCATAGAGATTTATTGTTTATTTTTCAGTTTAATTATGCTGACTTTGCACTGTTAAAATGGCTATTTCAAAAATACAATATTTATGAATATACAGTATAGTAACATACAGTAATACATAGATAATTCAGTCCTAGTCCATTCCTGTAAGAAATCCAGACACGTTCTGTATTACTTTATGGTGAAGTTGAGAGCTGACTGATGGGTCAAGGTCTGACCTTCATAAAACAGCAGTCAGATTTAAAGAGCTTCATTTCCTCCCTCAGCTTTTAAAGAGAGACAATGCCTGATGATCGGAAATCATTGCCTATTGTTTAAGCGTACGGCAGAGTTGAGTTGTTTGGTATGTGTAATTGTCTCTCAGTATCATATGTGTGAGAGTGGACTGAGCACCACCCCCTACTGATGAGAGGATACCTGTGCAATCAGACGACACACTGAGAGCCATTGTATCATAATCACTCTCATTCACACACTTTAGCTTTCATCCTCATGATTCATTATCCTCCTGTCAAAGTCATTTACCTTTTCTTCTTTTCTGGCCCTTCACTTATGTTACCTCTCATGGGTCTCAGTTACTCTGTTGTTGTTTCTGACTGTTTCTCCCCTTCTCTTCCCACTCTCTTCCCTTCCCATTCTCTTCCCTTCTCTTCCCACTCTCTTCCCTTCCATGCCCTTCCCACGCTTTCCCTTCCCTTCCTACTCTCTTCCCTTTTTGTCTTGTTTCGTCTCTTATCTCTTCTTTTGTTTCATTTTTTTCTCTTTTTGCTTCTTCTCATTTTGACTCTTCTTTCGTCTCATCTCTTTTCTTCTTGTTTGGTCTCTTCTCGTCTAGCCTCTTATCTCCTCCTGTTTATTCACTTCCCTTCCCTTCTTTTCCCATCTCATTTCCACTTATCTCCCCTTCTCACTTCTGTCTCTTCGCGCTCATCTGTTCTCTCCTTTCAGCTCGCGTTGTCTCTTCTCTTTTTCTCCATACCATTCCCCGTTCTCCTCCCCTCCTCTGCGTAGTTCTGTCTTTTCTTGCTCTTTTGCATCTCAGCATCACTTGCTGGGATAAAGAAGAAGCCTGTGTGATTAACACACAATGCCTTTCTGCCATTTATCTTTCATCATTATGGTGACTCCTCAACGTTCTTTCTTCCCCGCTCTCCGTCTCTTATGGCACAGGAGTTGTTAATGGCCCGTGTTGCTTCAATTGGTTTCTAAATGCTTATGAGCGAGGGTCCAACTGTGCGCTTAATGAACAGGTATGACTGGGTAATTACAGCAATCTCAGCCCCCTCTCAAACACACACACACACACACACACACACACGCACACACGCACGCTAGCCTGGACAACACAAAGCCCAACAGGACTGAGGAACCAGGCCCTGCAGGAGTCTGCAGAGGTGGAAAGAAAGGGCATGAATATAGAGAGAAACTGAACAGGAAAACAAACGAGACTGAACAGAGAGATTTAAATGTAGTAACTGGCTATTATCGGTCATTTAGATAAATGCTCAAGACACTGGAGAGTGTAAATGCTGGAGATGCATTTGGTACACAAGTGTGTTCATGCTAGAGATAAAACATGGACACTTCACTAAAACGTTTGAATTCTACAGATCCTGAGCATTTTTTTTTGATGAAAATAACTTTTTGTGTATGTTCTTAGCAGAAAAGAAGTATTAAAACTTTGGTGCCTAACTCGTCCCGCACCATTTGTGAAAACTTCACACTCTCTTCTCTGAAACATCTCTCCATTTCAGTGGGACCCTTCTGTTCTCCCTCCATCTGTTTTCTCCTGTCTGTCTTCAGGCAATGAGTGAAGTTCTGCTCCCTACGGCCGTCTGTCGCAACCACAACAGCCACTGTGCGCACACGCCCCAACCAGGGATATTTATCATGGATTTTTTATGGAGAGAAGACAAGTGAGTTACTCAGGGATGGGGTAGAGATCCCATTAGTGTGGCAAAGTCCACTAAAAAAGAGAAGGTGTTAGAAATGGAGAACACCTTAAAATGTGTGCAAATCGCAGAGCCAGCCTTGGGACTTCCGCTGCTTGTATACGTTTGTTTAAACGTGACAATTTCTGAAAAATGGAGGCAGACGTACAGGCAAACAGAGAGAGAGAGAGAGAGAGAGAGTCCGAAAACTGCGGCAGTGATGGGGCTAAGAGTGGGGCGACACATTGCCAGATGCCTTTTTCTAAATGAACGCAAGTCCTCGAAGAGGCGTTGGGCATCTTGTTCTCGCCCGTCCCTGAGGATGCAATCACGGTGCGCTACTGTCTGCAGGGAGAGCAAGGAGAGTTAAAGGGGCTCTGCGGAGGGTGTCTGTTCTGTATGAGCCCCTGGTTTGACACGGCCAGGCAGCTGGTTAATTCATTAAACCAAGGCTCTAATATAAACAGCCATTCATTTCACTCTCTGACAGTGTGCCGTCTGGACAATGTGAAGCACCCAAATATAACTGCCATACTGTGTTTATGTGTGTGTGTGTGTGTGTGTGTGTGTGTGTGTGTGTGTTCAGGGGGGAAATATGAATGTTTATGTGTACATGATGTTGTATCGGAGCAGTCAGCGAATACATGGGAGAGGGGCCAGCCAGCGCTTTTCGTTCTAAACACAGGACGTTTTGAGAGACGCAGGGAAAGGTTCGGCTAATTGGCAGGGTTTACTGCATTGCTATGGCATTTCTCTGTACAATGCAATAGAACCGCAGATCTGTATGTAGGTATAAGCACTTTGACATGTTTCTACAATGCAGGCAGATATTTAGAAATAAATGAGGCCCTTTTGCATTTTTTTATCCATGTTTTTGTAAATATATGTTAACTTTTGGCAGACAAAAGTAATAATTACAAAAGAGATTAGTTATAAATTATACATTTATGATTTTTGTTTAAATTCATGATATTTCATTATAAATAATAATTAAACATTTATATAATTATAAATGTATACTTTATCATAAAAAATCATTGATGTTTCTTCATGGTTTGTCCATCATGAGAAAAATAGGTAACACTTTACAATAAGGTCTCATTAGTTAACATTAGTTAATGCATTAACTAACAACAGACAATACATTTATTTATATACGGGATTCGTTCATTTTTGTTAACGTTAGTTAATATAAATGCTAGTTCATTGTTAGTTCATGTTAGCTGAGGTCCATAAAATAATTACAACATGGTTTCATTTGTTGACATTAGTTACCAACAATACTAAGAATGAACTTACTTCACAGACTGCTGAAGACTTCTGCATTTATTAATCGTAGTTAACATTTGCAAATACATTTTTAAAATCAAAAGTTTTTTAACATTAGTTAATGCTCTGTGAACTAACATGAACAATTGTACTTTTATAACTAACATTAACAAATATTAATAAATGTTTAAAAAATATATATTGTTCACTGTTAAGTCAATTTAGAGATTTCAAAAATGAGACCACATTATTGCAAATCTTTACCAATAATATTAATAACAAAGACAACTTTTGAAATTAACATTAAGATAAATAAATGCTTTATACGTGTTTTTCATTGTTAGTTCATTTTAACTAATGAATGAACTAATATTAACAAAATTGAACCTTATTGTAAAGTGTTACCATAAAATGAAAGGCCAAATTGGATGCATTGCATTGTGGGAGACTGTAATTTGTGCATTCTGCAGTGTATACTGCACACTTTCGCAAAGGTAGCAGTTTGGCTATGCATATAGAGAACAGTGCACAGTACATATAGTAAATGAGTACAGAGTACAGTACATGCTGCAGATGCAGTATAATAATAGTATGCTATACTGAACACAGGCATTCATAAAGTTCTATATCATTCGACTACAGTTACAATTAACATAATTGTTTTTATTTGTTTTTTTCTGAGCTGTGTGACCAAATTCAAGACTGAGAAAGGAATTGTGTTTTAGTTTAATTTAGCATTTTTATTGACATAAAGGTCATTTGTTGAATATTACTTTTAGAATGCCTATTTGTTGTGGCGTACAGAGGCATTTGAAACAGTACATCACATATACACACGTCTGAATGTAGACACAGGCACAGGGGAGTGAATGACAGAGGCCTCCTGCTGTGCCCGCGCTGTGTTGAATTGTTTAGTAGGCTAGATCACTCTCTCCTACTGGAGCTTTTAGCTCCATGTCTCCATTTCACCTTACAAAGATTGAGAGACGAGAGAGGGAAAAAACAATTGCGGAAAGAGGCTCGCTTATGTGTTCTTAAGGTAAAATGAGAGTGATTTTAAAAATGGGAGGACAAACAAGTCCTTCGGTTCGCTCTTGGCATCTTTTGCGATCTTCAAATTGGCAACTGCATATTCATTACAAATTGTCTGTGAATCATTTTTGAGGACTCGAAAGAATTGTTTTCCTACCACAATTGTTTCTCCCAGACAGAAATGAGATTAAGGGAAGAACAAATAGAGACTTAGTCACTTCCTTTAGAAGGAATATATCTCCTCAAGAGTTACAGAAGAGATATTTTCTCATATAATATTCCACAAAAATTGTATAGTCCTTGTCAAAAATCAGAAAAATTGGAGACAATATCTAAAGTGAGATACTAGGAAATCATGTCATTCATTTTGAATGCAGCTGTGAGGTTATTAGTAAGGCATCTTGTTGTCAGCACATGCACAAACATTGAAGCTCAGGTGCAAGTGTATCCCTGACTGACTGGTTTGGGTTGCGAGCAGACGGAGTGTCTGGTGTTAAGGAGCACTGCCTCGTGTGGTTGGCCTGCTAAACACTGGCTTTTCATGGCCCTGTCATTACCTCTCCACCACCATTCCTCTCTCCATCTTCATCCCCTCAGACGTGGCTGCATTCTCCCTCTCTCTCACTCCAGCGCGGCCCTGCATTCCACGGCACGAAGGGCAAAATAAGTGGCGGGTTGTACAAACACAACACCAGCAATTAATGGTTGCAGTCAACAGTCTGTACAGAGACAAATGACTGGGCCGGACCCAGGCAGTGGCCCTTTGACCTCCTCCCAGCCTCTGTTTTCTCATCTTTCAATCGGAATCCATTAATTTACCCATTCTTGTCTCTCAAAAAGAAATTCCTGGGTTAAATACAGTGTTACCACAGAAAATTATTTTCAGTTTGAAAAAAAGTTGGGTCATTTAGAATATGGGCAATTTAGAACGGTTTTCTTATTTTTCTACTTTCAATATTAAATCAAAAAACAACTGAACGAATGATACACGGTAGGCATGTGCCGGTATTCGGTAATGCGATAAATCGCGGTAATGAATATGCACGATATTGTTATCGTGGGCACTTCAAAATACCGTGAAAAATAATAGATCAGAATTTATATTTATAGAACGTGTATTAGCTTATTTTCCATCAACCGCTTATACAAACACTGCGTATATGCTGCGCGAAACACGTGCGCACTCTGATGTAAACAATCCCCACATGTATTAGCACTGTGTGCATGCGGCGCAGTGCGCACTCTAGTCTAATGTAAACAATCCTCACATGGAGAAGAAGCATGGCGGAAGGAGGCACGCTGCCGACGATCTATCCCCCTTCTAAAAGCAGAGCTGTCAATACGCATTCAGCGTGAGACTCACGCAATTTACACTTTTCAAACGCTCTCGCGCCACATGCAGTTTCTCACGCAGAGAAAAATCGCGGAGCAAAGAGGACACGGAGACCGACAGACTAGACAGAGCAGGTTATTATGGTATGAAAACAATTCTCAGCTCTCATGTTCTGTCCATTTTATTACGGAATTCATACAACAAATACTGTTTTGGTGCTTGTAAATGTGACTTGACAGATCACTGTAGCGCATCAGTTCAAGTAAACCGATCATCTGTTACTTTTTATTTAAAGATACAGTAGGCTACAACTTACCGAAAGGTATATATGCCTCATACATAATTTCGATCATTCAGTGTTTTTCAACCACGGAAAGAGGTCAATAAAACTGCAGGTGAACAATTATGTCACAGAACGTTACATTTACCTCAGGAAAGCCATTTAATGACCAACACGTTAGTTGACTAGAAAAAAATAGCTATAGAGAGGAGTATTTTGCTAAATATGTGCAATTTGTATTATATTTTTACTTGTGTCATAATTGTTATTATAATGAAAACCAAATTATATTTAATTTAATTAGTTAATTTTTAACCTTTAATAATACCAGCTGACAGGGCTCTCTGTATGTTTACAGCATTATGTGAGATATATTTTTTCTTGAGAAAAATGAACGTCTATCTACTGTAGCCTACCTAATATTTATCCAAAAAGTCAATACTGAATCAAGATTGAAATCAAATCCCAAGAATTGAAAGCGTGAAAATTGTGTAAAATTCTATTTAGTTACCAAATGTTTTGACAATCACTATTGTAATGCAAGTAGTTTTTTTTTTCTACATCCCCCCCACCAATCCATCCATTTCTCTTGAGCAATTAAAATATCGTGATAATACCGTATACCGTGGTAAAAGCTCAATCAATTAATCGCAGCATGAAAAGTTGATACCGGCACATGCCTAATACACGGATTCACTAATGATCACAAATCTGTTTTGTACAGCCTAACAGTAAAAGCTATTTTCATGTAGTAGCGATGTTTTATTGTGTCATGTTTATTAAAATAAAACTGATAAAAAAACGACCCCACTTCATTGGTATTTAAATAGTATAGGTTTGAACCTTATTCTTGTACAATCAGGCGGGTCCGTGTATTAAATGGAAACGTATCTGAACGTCTGTGTATTTGACAAATATTGCATTTATTTCATTTTAGCTGTGATAAAGTATGCAAACACCACGTGAGCGGTGGACATTGCGGGAAGCCTAAAGTATCCGACTTAACGTTTACGTTTTCAGCTCCTCCCCACCTGCACGCGGCAACTCTCGCCGATCCATGTCACTTAAAGGATTAGTTCACCCAAAAATGAAAATGCTGTCAGTAATTACTCACCCATGTTGTTCCAACCCCGTAAGACCTTCGTTCATCTTCGGAACACACGCGTCTGTGTTGCACGACACCACGTATCACACATATGAGTGTCGCCCAATAGTGAGCCTACGTTGTGACGTGCAACACAGACGCGCTACGCTATTACACTACGTGAAAAGACTCGAGGCCCAGAGAGAAGGAAATGAAAAGTGGAATAAAGTCGTTATTTTTGTTTGTTTTTGCGCACAAAAAGTATTCTCGTTGCTTTATAAACTTAAGATTGAGCCACTGGAGTCACTTGGACTATATTAACGATGTCTTTAATACATTTTCTGGGCCAGCAAGTTATAGTGTCCATAAGCCTGTGGAGGAGTGATCCAGCACTCAGATTTCATCAAAAATATCTTAATTTGTGTTCCGAAGATGAACGAAAGTCTTACGGGGTTGGAACAACATGAGGGTGAGTAATCACTGACAGAATTTTCATTTTTGGGTGAACTAACCCTTTAATGTTAAAACTGCTACTGGAAGTTAGCCTACATCCAGCCGCAGACGATGTCGATCGTGTTACTTTGCCCCGTGTATGGTGTGGAAGTGGCATAGTTGTCACAAGTAGCAAGAAAGTTTGACACTGAACGCACTTAGTCTCGAACCTCTGGGAAATCACCCGTTTAAAGAAAAGAAAAAAAATGCCCCCTGCCGAACAGAGATTCTGCTGGCAAAAAGAGAACCACAGAACTCCTAATAACACGAGAATCAACACTGGCTTGGCTTTTCGGAGATGGCAAGAAATGAGGGATTTGAAATGTTGTAAAAGCGACGCAGAGATGGAGTTTTTATTACTCAACAGGCGAGTAAGGTATTTTATTCAAACAGATTGCCATAGCCTAGCTCTCATTGTGAAGCATTAGGCTATCTATTGTGAAGAGTCATTGCTAGAAAGTGCTAGAATTTAGAATTTAAGGAAGCACCGTGTCTATAGCTACATGTCTTCAGCTGTTCAACTTGAGTTCCTTTATATCTAAACTGGTTACATCATTATATACATTAAATGAGCAGGCTAGGTTGACCATACTCATCCGCATAGTCCTGCAGAGCCGAAGCACAACCAAAACAATGTTCTTTCGCAAAATGCAGTTTTGTTTTTTAACCGCTAGAGGGCCAAAGGTTACATAGTAGCCTATATTTATTTATTTAATTTTTTGCTAAGTGATCATTCAGTGAATTTGAATGACTTTTATCATTTTGGGACCCAGGGTCTGTGCACTATATATTTAAAGATAAATGTTTCATTTTTTTTCTTTAACCACCTTTCTCTAATCAAAATGTAAAAAACCAACACATTTTCTTGCCATCTCGCTTTTAAATGCTTATGGTGCGTGTCCAGTGGCGAGGAGCAGAGCAAGCGTTTTCAATTAATTCCTATGGAAGCTTATATGGGCAGTGCACCGTACACCGGTATCACCGTCTATGGCAGCAAGCCTACTCCTCAGTAAGTATTAATTGTATAACTTGATTTAACTTGATGTTTTTGTGCTATTAACAGGTTTGACTTACTCTAAAATATTCCATCCACTGGAAAAAATGCAGAACACAAAATATCACAATGAAAATCAAATAGACACCATGAGGTAAGCTATACTCTCAATCCCTCACTGAACATTGGTTAACTTTAGCTCTCTATTTACTATTAAATGGTAGGTTGTAAATAACCTATAATTAATACATTTAAAATGTGTAATTTAAATTATGAATACTTCCATAAATTACACAAACACAAGCATATTCATTGTTTAAAACTTCTTAAGGTTCTGCATAACAGGATTGTCCCATGTACAAAAGTGCACTTACAGTACGATAAAGTCAATGGGGGACCATTGTACGCAACAGGCTTTCATTGTAAATGCATGGTTGTAAATAGTGCTTTACTTGCATTTAATGTGAAATATGGCTTTATAGTGCATGTAATACCAGACCCTGTCCAGGCTGTTTCGATTATAAATCAAGTTGTTTATCTGTTTAGATTGTCCATTTAATCACTGTGTGTGTTGTTTGGCTGAGACAGACACCTTTCTTAGCAGATTCTTGACAACAGTTTGACCACCAACAGCGCTGGGCTATGGTCTTAATGCTAAGCCAGTCAGCCCAGTCAGCCATACGACATCCTACGAGCAGTGTGTGTGTGTGTGTGCGCCGCTCATATCCACGTGTTAGCGACTGCGTGTGGGGTCGCCAGTTCCCCGTGCACCATCACCCTGATGGCTTCTGACACGGGCCTCCTCACTCCTAGCTCACTTCTGCAGCCCCAAATAGAGGATGAAAGCTCTGCCCTTTCTCTTTTCCTCTCTCCCTCCCTCCCCTTGCTTCTGTCTCCAATATGTTTATCTTATCATCAGAGCTCTTTATTGGTAAATAAGGGTACTAGGCTGCCCGGCTGGTTTCTCCTGACGTTAACCGCCGCTGATGTGCCTGTGTAACCATAGCACCCAGTGTTTAGGCTATTAGAGCTGCCTATTTACAATCTGGAGTTTCCTATTGATTATGTCTGCCTTGAATTCTGTTTACCCGGGAAATAAATAACACATGTGTCTCTTCCACTCTCTCTCTTTTTCTGTCTATCTCTCTTGCTTTACCACTGTTTTCTTTTCTTTTTTTCTCTACCTTTTTACCACCATTTTTTCAGTGGCCATCCTTTGAATTTTTTCTGACTTTGAGTTGCAGTTATAGGACAGTTTGTGAGTCACTATGTTTTACACAAATGAACAGCGTAGTGATCCTTAAAGGGATATTCTGGGTTCAGTAGAACTTAAGCTCAATCAACAGCATTTGTGTTATAATACCGTCCAAAAGTTTGGGCTCGTTAAGATGTTTTTATTGTTTTTGAAAGAAGCCCTTTATGCTCAACAAGGCATGTATTACATTTACAATATCACCGTTTTCTATTTTAATATATTTTTCAGCGGCAGGGCCGGCGCTCCGCACACGCACATCACGCACTGCGCGTAGGGCACCAAGTGCTTGGGGGGGCACCAAAAAATCTGGGTCGTGAAAAATCATCACAATAGGCTACTAGTATAAATAACAAATAAAATATGTCTAAAGCATGTTAATATACAAAAGCAATACAAAAGTAATATAGGCCTAGACCAAATTAGTCGAGAAAAAGGTTAATCTCCTGTGCGACCCTCTCTCCAGTCTCCCTCTGGTGCCCCCCTTCCCCACCTCCCAGTGGTCTGTTCGATTATGCCTCAATCAATGTCTATGGCTAAGCCACGCCCCCTCCACTCACTCGGAGTCGGACAAACAGTCAACATTCGGGAACAGGCGCTGTGGCAGCTGTCACAGTTGGAGACATTTCACAGGAGGCAATTGATGATTTTTGGAGACAGAAAGATTATATATCATCTCAAAGTCACCAAAAGGGCCTTAACTATGCATTGGAGGGTTATATTAATCATTTTATTTTGAGAAGGCATTTTTATTTTGGCATTTATGCTTAGGGCACCCAAATGGCTAGCGCCGGCCCTGTTCAGCGGCCATTATTCCAATATACAGTGTCACATTATAATCATTCTAATAGGTTAATCTGGTGCTCAAGAAACATTTCTTATTATTATCATCAATTTTGTGCTGCTTTATTATTTTTGTGGAATCCATGATACATTTTCCCACTGATCTCACTGATCTCTCTTTTAAATACGAGTGGAAATTGTGTTATTTTAGTTTAGGGTCCAATTCTCACTGCCAAACAAATGCTTATAAGCATGCGTATTACTAGGATATTGGTATAGGATACTACTATATTAGTTCTTATAAAACACACATTAATGCCTTATTTGGCATGATAATATTTGACATCCCTCAATCCTACCCAATTCCTGAACTTAACAACTACTTTACCAACTTTTAATAAGGAGTAATTAGGAGTTTGTTGAGGCAAAAGTCCTAGTTATGCTAATAGTGAGAATTGGAGCCTAAATGTAAGTGTGACATACATGATATAGGCTGTATGTATATATGTCACACTTTAATTTAGGCTCCAATTCTCACTATTAAGCATAACTAGGACTTATGTATATATAAATAGTGCTTTTATAAAAGAAACTTCACATTTCCAGAAATGGGCTCCATTCACTTCCATTGTATTCATTTAAAAAAATGTCAATTTTTTAAGTTAACGAGAGATGTCAAAATAAATTTTTGCTACAAATGCTGTCGATTGAGCCTAACTTGTATTGGACCAGAAATAGTCCTTTCATTTGACAAGTAAGCATACATATGCTTTACCCATACTTTGACCCAGTTGCACTGCGATGAAAAGTAGACATGGAGAAAATGTCACCACTGGGGAGAGAATACATAGATCACCAATATAACAAACAAACAGAGTCACTTACATTTCCTTTAATGCACTTGGATTTCTATATGCATGTACTGTATGCGTTCAAACAGACGCACACACATACCTGCTTCCACTCAGCCTGCTATGCTTTGCCTCCTCTCATTGGTAACAGAACCCTTCGTTGGAGGGGTTAAAGCCTGTGTATGTGTCATTCGTTCCATCCCTCTCTTTCCCCCTTCCCTGATCACACAGATAGAGATGCAGATAAGAAAGCAGTCCATGTTCATATGTTTGTGTAGTGCTGCACGCCACACTGCTCACACCAGTGTCTCATTCAAAAAGACTGCATTAACCCACTCTGTGCTACCCAATCCCATGTGTCTTAATCAGACACTCTGAGTTAACCCTTTGTGCACCACAGCAGAACGTTCCAGGCCTGATCTTAAACTATATGGTATATCAGGAGAAGGTTGGATTATGTTATATACTTGATTCATCAGGCTGGTACATCTTTCTCTGATTTGATCCTTGAGTCTCTGTAAGGAAGCACATTAACCCTTACTGTCCTTTCAACCTTAATGTGCTCCTCCAAAAGACTGACACAGGCCTCTAATGAAAAGGCTATGTGAGCAGCTGACTGAGAGCAGCTTATGTTTGTTCTGCTTGTGACCATTATTTGGAGCTATGTAGAGTGACCTCACATGGCTGGCACCACCGTCATGCTAATAAAGCTTTTCTTGTTTTGAATCAGACTGACACTGGAAAAAGGGAGTGGACCACAAGACCCCCAAAAAACAACAACCCTGCACCGGGCACTGGCGCAATCTTTTAAATTCAAACACTAATAGTGTG